>NW_026047151.1:609798-914697 GCF_023864275.1 Schistocerca cancellata
TCCGTGCGTCGCTGCGGTCCGGTCCCAGGTCGACGGGCACGTGCACCTTCCGCCGACCACTGGCGACAACATCGATGTACTGTGGAGACCTCACGCCCCACGTGTTGAGCAATTCGGCGGTACGTCCACCCGGCCTCCCGCATGCCCACTATACGCCCTCGCTCAAAGTCCGTCAACTGCACATACGGTTCACGTCCACGCTGTCGCGGCATGCTACCAGTGTTAAAGACTGCGATGGAGCTCCGTATGCCACGGCAAACTGGCTGACACTGACGGCGGCGGTGCACAAATGCTGCGCAGCTAGCGCCATTCGACGGCCAACACCGCGGTTCCTGGTGTGTCCGCTGTGCCGTGCGTGTGATCATTGCTTGTACAGCCCTCTCGCAGTGTCCGGAGCAAGTATGGTGGGTCTGACACACCGGTGTCAATGTGTTCTTTTTTCCATTTCCAGGAGTGTATGTATGATATCTGTAGAATGTTTATTTCTTTTGCAATAAATAATTGAAAGTGTTCTCGGACTCTATGTACACCCATATCGATCAGTCTACTCTAAAAGTACTGTTCATCACATTCTGTTACAGAGATCCTCATAGCTCTTCTTCTGTGGCATTTTATTTCTTTCTTTTGATCTTTGGTAACGTTCTGGAAATTCTAATGAACACTTTGGTTAAAGATACAGATTGCAGAGAATACGATTATGAGCACTGCATTGAAGTGTTTAATTTGCGTCCTGACGTAGTTATTGGCAGTTTGAATCACGACCGAGTCCATTCAAGCTGGTCCTTGAATAATGGCTATCACCGTTCTTGTGCTACTTGAACACTCCTGCCACTGCTACTTCCAGGTGGTTTTGCCTGAGGATATGAAAGAGGTTGCATGGCGTGTTCCGATTTCAAGATAGAACTGAATCGGTCATTACTAAACGGCCCTTTTTTATAGTTTCTGGTAAAAGTGTTTTGTTGTGTTGTTTGGTTCTTCAGAGGCAGATGCACCATACCACAGGGTGTCCATAAAGTCCCTTTTACAACGTCAAAATTTTATTACAACGGCAGTTGTCGAAATATTTTAACAACATTTCTCTTATTGCAGTCAGTGTTTATAAAAGTTTCTTTGACAGTGTTTAATAGACCTCTATATGGACGCCTTAAGTTGCACGTAGCACATCAAGACGGTACTCCGTTTCTTGCGATGTTCGCTGTAGCATAGCGTCATCAGTGGTGGCAATGGCATTACGAAACCTTTGCTTCAAGTCAGCAGTGTTCCGTATCTGTGTTTGATACACGATATATTTTACACACAACCGTAAAAAAAAGTCCAAGGGAGTGATATCTGGCCGGCCGAGCGGTTGTAGGCGCTACAGTCTGGAACCGCGCGACCTCTACGGTCGCAGGTTCGAATCCTGCCTCCAGCATGGATGTATGTGATGTCCTTAGGTTAGTTAGGTTTAATTAGCTCTAAGTTCTAGGAGACTGATGACCTCAGCAGTTAAGTTCCATAGTGCTCAGAGCCATTTGAACCATTTTGAAGTGATATCTGGCGAACGCGGTGGCCAAGGAATTGGCCCATCCCTCCCAATCCATCTGCCTGGAAATGTTTCATTGAGAAACCGACGAACATGCAGTCCCCAATGTGGTGGTGCACAATCTTGCTGGAAAATGATAGTTGGTTGTAAGTCAATCAGTTGTGTTGCTACATATTTGGTCAGAAGGTCGAGGTAAACATCTGCAGTAATTGTTGACTCGATGAAAAAAATGGACCGATTATTCGTTAGCACATGATTCCACACCACACATTCACTTTTGGACTATCCCGGTGAAGCTCCCTAGGCACGTGGGGGTGTTCAGATCTCCAGATTCTCACATTGTGTCTGTTTAATGTCCCAGAAACATGAAAAGTTGCCTCGTCACTGAAACAAACTTCGTTGAGGAATACTTCATCTACCGAAAGGCGTTTCAGCATGTTGAGTGTAATATCTGTCCGTTTTGGCTTATCATTTGGCTCACGTGTCTATAACAGTTGCACTTTGTAAGCGTACAATCGTAATTTCTTGTGGAGGACCCTATTCACAGTTGAACGTGGTAGTTGCAACTGTCTGGCAGCAGTGCGGATGGACGTTGTGGGTGATCGAGTGAAGACGTTTGAAACGGGATGAACGTTTTCGTCGGATGTTCTTGGTCGCCCGCTCCTCCCTTTATCCAACACTGTCCCTGTCTCCATTAACTTTTTGTGCCATGCACGGATGGAAGAGCGCAATCGTGGGTCTCTTCCATATTTCGTTCTGAAGTTTTGTTGACTCTGAACATCCGATTTTCTCTCAATAAACCAGTACACATTGTGCCTTCTGTTGAGGAGTTGCCATTTTATTCAGTTCCTTCCATCAACAGAGTATCTGAAACACAAAATTTTAGTATACATAAAAACGTTAGCAGACAGTGATTACAATAAAAGAAATTTTGTTAAAATATCTCAACAGCTGCCATTTTAATAAAATTTTGAAGTTGTCAAGGGACGTTATGGACACCCTGTATATCAACATGCGGCATCTGGTGTTGACACAGAACGTCAACAATATTTTCACTCATTTCTGAAAGATATTTTAGCTGAATGTAAACGCAGGCTTCCGCGGCCGTTGTCACAGTCAATAAAGTTCTTCTGGGTTTGAGGCAGCATTGTCATCATGTTTCGGCGACTGTTGCAAGGCACCTCAGGGTGTATTGGCAATACACCCTGAGGAAGGAGCCTTGCAACAGTCGCCGGAACGTCGGAATTTTACAGATGACAATGCGGCCTCAAACCCAGAAGAATTATATCGACAGGATATTTTAGCTGGGTACTGTTATTGTAAATTGTGCTAAGAACAACAAGTTTATAGCCCTCAGGGAGAATATGGAAGATATTTTACTTCTGAAGAAGTAGTGGCTGAAATTGTACAACATCGAGAAATGAAGTACGCCTACTAAATTATATTTTCAACTTAAAATTGCAAATAACAAAACAATTGACTCTTTATCGGTGTCCAGTGTACAACTTAAGTTTCCAGGCAAACAAAATAAAACAGAAGACATCAAAAAGGTTATAAAACTCGTCTAATACATCTAACATATCGTGAAGGTATAGCGACAGTCTCAATAGAAGCAGACTTGTGTCATAGATATGAACATTATTAGATGAATTGTTCATCTCAGCTGCAGTAGTATATTCTAGTTGTATACCCACAGCTTATAAAACAAAATAAACGTGATTTTCGTAAGACGAACCTATCCGCTATGACAGTGCAGCAAAATTTGCCCTTAATGGGCTGTGGCAGGGACCTACGCGAGTGCCGTCGCTAAGAGCACGACATCGCCTGCAGCGCTTCTCCCGAAGTTGCGACCATGTCGGTAGGACACTAAACAACTGGAAAACAGTGGCCTGGTCAGATGAGGCCCGATTTCATTTCGTAATATTCCAGTGTGCCGCAGGCCACACGAAGCCATGGACCCAATTTGTCAACAAGGCATTGTGCCAGCTGGTGGTGGCTCTGTAATGGTGTGGACTGTGTTTACAGTGAATGGACTGTTGTCGTCTGGTCAAACTGAGCCGATCACTGACTGGAAATGATTCTGTTTGGCTACTTGGAGACCATTTGCAGCCATTAATGGACTTAAATGTTCGCAAACATCGATGGAATGTCACCGGGCCACGACTGATTGCGACTGGTTTCAACAAAATTCTTGACAATCCAAGCGAACAACTTTGCCATCCGGATCGGCCGATAGAAATCGCCTCGAACGTTTATGGGACATAATCGAAAGGTCTGTTTGTGCACGAAGTCCTTTACCGGGCATACTTGCGCAGTTATGTACGACTGTACATGTAGCATGGCTCAGTACTTCTGCAGGGGTTTTCCAACGACTTGTTGGATCTATTTTACGTCCATTTGCTGTACTACGCAGGGAAAAAGGGGGTCAGACACGATATCAGAAGGTATGCCACGACTTTTGTCACCTCAGTGTATACCTTACTCCTCTAGAATATCGCAGAGGAGGCTGCGAAATTAGATACAATGAGGCGCTGTGTAGAGGTTCGGAATTTATTCAAGGACTTGGACAATGGATGTCACGATCAGAAATTGTACGTCATCACCGATCCTTCCCTCGTCGACTAGATATTCAATGCTAGCAGTTTATTACAAAATTAATTCTTCTCAGAATGCATACTGTCCGCACAAGCTGTGCATTGGTCTACGAATTTTCCTTGAATCTGGTAGTCTACTGAAATAAAAATTTTAAATTAATTCAGTCATGAGCAAACACAGTCTCCAACTATAACAGCAAGACCGGGAAGGATAGAAAATAAAGAAATTTTACTTGTTGTGAGTAATCTGTAACGCACGGAGAACACAACATTAAATTTGATGGTGACTTGGGAGAACACTTGGAACGAAGTTTAGCACACAGTGAAGCTGCCACTTCTGGAAGTAACAATGCCAGAACTCAATAACAGTTATGGTGGAAAATGGTGGCGTTTGAGTTTCTTGGCAGAACGTGATCGAATATTCTCAGTGGGTGAGAGACCTGGAGGACGTGCTGGCCATGCAAGAGTTAAACACCCACTGTATCGAAGTAGGTGACGACAGCATGAGAAATGTGCGGTCTTCTGTTATCTTGTCGAGGGATAACGTCACGGAGGCACTGAAGATAGGGCACAACTGGCCTTAACCCCCTGGAAATGTAACGACTGTTGTCCAGATTAGCAACTACGTGATCCAGGAGTGATCGTTTTTTGCATAAAATGACACGCCTATATCATCAACCTAGGCTTGTATGACGTTGTCGAATGCAAACTATCGAAGTTTCTACACACGAACTCGTTCACGTGATTACGTACACAGCAACGGAACTCGTAACATGCGATGTGGTGCCTCTCCTATTTCCAGCATTGTCGTGGGCGATCTACTGTCGGCTTCATTCTCTCTGCTGCTGCATCACCCATATCTACATCTGCATCCACACTCTGCAACTCATTTTGAAGTGCGTGGCGGAGGGTACTTCTCATTGTACCAGTTATTGGGGCTTCTTCCCGTTCCATTCCTGTATGGAGTGGGAGAAGAATCATTGCTTGAACGCCTTTGTATGTGCTGTAAATAGGCAATCTTGTTCTCGCAGTCCCTATCGAAGCGATATATAGGGTGTTGTAGTATATTGCTAGGTTCATCGCTTAATGCTTGTTCTTGAAGCTAAGTAGCCTTTCTCGAGGTAGTCTGCGTCCATGTTCAGGAGTCTGCCAAATATGCTTCCGCAGCATCTTCGTGATTCTCTCCACGGGATCAGACCATTCATGCTGTTCTTCTTCGTATAAGTTTAACATCAGCTCTTAGTCGCGTTTCGTACGAGCAATATTTAAGCGATGTTCTAAGCCCATAGGAGTGTATTGTAATCAATCTGCCTCGCAGACTCACTGCATTTACCTATTAATCTAACAATGACCCCAAATCTGCCAACACGCTTACCCACGATTGAGCATATGCTATCGTTCCTTGTCATATCCCTACAATTCGTTTCACCGAGTTATATGTACGAACTGACCGATTCCTGGTCCTTGTTCCGTCTGGGTTGTAATCCATCTTATATGATCTTATTGTCGATGGTACATTAAAAAGCGTCTACACTTCGTGTGTGAGGTATGGAAAAATAAAAGTAGCATATCGGATGGGGAAGTGGAATGACTGAACTCAAGTGCATGCAGTGCCTTTGGGAACGTCGGAAGTGGATGAGGCAACCCAGCTTTTCTCGTAGGTGATTTACTTAAGAACTGCTACTAATTGGCTATCCATGAAGCTGCTTCTAGACAGAAATCACTAATCCCTCTCGTCTTTGCCTACGCTAGTGTTACTCGGATGTCTGACTTTTAAACTTCGACAATTTAAAGTTAGGGTAGATTGCTACTGTACAGATCACACGTTAAGTTGCCGACATGTACAATTAAAAGACACTTACACATCAACCTTCGGCCACAGCCTTCATCAGGAAAATGGAGAGAAACACACACACACTCACACATTCTTACAAGCAAACACACCTCATGCACACATGACCATCATCTCTGGCAGTTCGGACGAGAATGCAACTGTCACCGGAAAGGAGCTGAGTGGTCAGCGCGACAGAATGTTAATTCTAAGGGTCCGGGTTCGATTCCCGGCTGGGTCGGAGATTTTCTCTGCTCAGGGACTGGGTGTTGTGTTGTTCTATCCACATCGACGCCCAAGTTGCCGAAGTGGCATCAAATCGAAAGACTTGCACCACGCAAACGGTATACCCGGCGGGAGGCCCTAGTCACACGACATTTACATTTACTGGAAAGGAAGCAGCTATCTGGAGGAGGTGGGGATTGGGCATTGACGACAGTGTGAACGTGAGGGGTGGGAGGAGCGCAATTTGGCAGTGAATGAACTTGTAACAAAACGCGCTGCTCTTCTTTGGATCTCATCAGCTCTCTCAGGTACGGATTCCATACTGCTGAGAATTATTCAAGTGTTGATCGAACAAGTGATTTGTAAGCTACTTCCTCTGCTGATTCACTGCGTTTCCTGAGGTTCCTTCCATTAGGTCACAGCCTGGCATCTGCCTGACTCACGGTTAATTTTATGTGGACACTCCCTTTTCAAATCGCTCCGCAGGCATACACTTCGATATTTTATGGAAGTACCTGCTTCGAGTGATTGTTCTGCAGTTATGTAATCACGCAATACAGGGGTTTCTCTCTATGTATTCCTAATGGATTATATATGTTTTTGTCGTGGGTGAATGCGACTCCTTGGACCAAGCGTCGATCCTCTACAGGTCTTCTAGCACTTCTCTACTATTTTCTAGCGTAGCGATTTCTCTGTACACGACAACATCATCCGCGAAAAGCCTCACGGAACTTTCGACGTTATTTACTATGTCATTTACACATATTATGAGAAGTGATGATTTTATAACGCTCCACCGGGGCATGCCTGAAGTTATTTTTACGTCTGAAGACTTCTCTCTGTTCAGAATAACACGTTGTGTTCTGTTTGCTAAACACTTCTCAATGAAATCTGACAGTTATCCCGATATTCTCTACGCTCGTATTTTCTTCATTAGGGGGCAGTGCGGAAATGTATCGAACGCATTCCGCAGTCAAGGACCACGGCAACTGTCTGGGAGCCTGAATCTGCTGCTTCCGTGGTCTCGAGGACGAATAGAGGCAGCTCATCTCCTCTCCGATTCTGTGCAGAACCTCCTCATTTCTTACCTTATCAGGTCGCTTAATTTACAACATTCGTCTGTAGCGCCACATCTCAAATGCTTCGCTTCTCTTCTGTTCCGGTTATCCCACAGTCCAAATTTCACTACCACACAATGCTGTGCTCCGAAAGTACATTCTCAGAATTTTCTTCCTCAAATTAAGGCCTATGTTTGATTTTAGTAGACTTCTCTTGGCCAGGAATGCCCTTTTTGCCAGGGCTAGTCTGATTTTGATGTCCTTCTTCCTCCGTCTGTCACTGGTTATTTTGCTACCCGGGTAGCAGAATTCCTTAACTTCATCCACTTCGTGATCGTCAACCCTGGTGCTAAGTTTCTCGCTGTTCTCATTTCTGCTACTTCTCATTACTTTTTTTTCGATTTACTCTCAATCCATATTCTGTACTCATTAGATTGTTCATTCCATTCAACATATCATGTAATTCTTCTTCACTTTTATTCAGGATAGCATTGTAATCGCCGAATCGTATTATTGATATTCTTTCACCTTGCATTTTAATTCCATTCATGAACCTTCCTTTTATTTTCATCATGGCTTCTTCAATGTACAGATTTGAACAGTAGGGGGGAAAGACTACATGACAGTCTTACACCCTTTTTAATCCGAGCACTTCGTTCTTGGTTGTCCACTCTCATTATTCACTCCTGGCTCTTGTACATAATATATATTACACGTCTCTCGCTATAGCTCACCCCATTTCCCTCAGACTCTGAAACATTTTGCACTGTTTTAAATTGTCGAACGCTTTTTCCAGGTCAACAAATGTTATGAAAGTGTCATGATTTGTCCTTAGTCTTGCTTCAACCGTGATGTCCGAATTGCCTCCGTGGTACCTTTACCTTAGCTAAAGCGAAACTGGTTGTCACGCAGTGTGTAAAGAAAGTCAAAACAGATTCCAACAGAGGATATTATCGACCTCCAGAAATGTCATAATAAGCCAACATAAAACATGTTCCAGAGTTCTACAACTGACTATCTTCAGACACACTGGTCTATAGTTTTATGCGTCTGTTTGACAACCCTTCTTGAAAACAGGAATAAACAGTCTTTTTTTCCATAATCATCGGTAACATTTCGCTCCCCAAAGACTACGATATACTGCTGCTAGAAGAGGGGCAAATTCTTTCACATATTCCGGGCAGAATCAGGTCCAGTGATATTCCTTCTGTCCAGCAAATTCTGTTGCTTTTCAATCCCGTTGTCACCTGTTTCGATATTAGCCATTGTGCTATTGTTAGGACGGAAGAGAATTGGTTAAATTGTTGGTCAGTCCTTGGGCCATCCCTAGTTTGGGTTCGCATCGCATTATTTAACTTCAACTCTTGCCTACCTGTCTCACCTTACCATACATTTGAGCTACCTTCTCAAGCCGACCCTTGGAACACTTCTGAGCACCACTTGTTCTGTTTGTTTTAGAGTGTGATTTTCATTTTAGTTTGAAGTATTGTGCGAGGCCTTCAGCTGTGTATTAATTCAGTACTTTTTAAATTTTACATAAAGGCCTTCAGCCTTGTTAAATTAAAATTTTTAAGATTGATGTTATTTTAATGAAGGAAAAAAATTTTTTCCTTAAAATTGTTTCTTCCTGAAATTGTTTGTAATCCAGGCTCTAAGCCGTTACTTGTTCGATGTGTTATGTGTGGCCTTCAGCCAAGGATTTACCTGAACCCCTTTTAATAAGGCCTTCAGCCATTTGTATTCTTTAAAGGAATTTTTTTTATAAGAAGTAAGGTGTTTATTTTAAATTGTTTGTCTGACTTGTAGTTTGTGGCCTTCAGCCGTGCAATAAGTTAATATTTCTTTAGTTAGGCTTTCGGCCGTTCTGTTGTTAAGTTTAAAACAATTATCTTGGTTGGAAAAATTGTTTATTAATGTGTTTTACTTATAGTTGGCCTTCAGACATGTAGTGTAGGCCTTAAGGCGCTAATTGTTTCCAACTGCATTTTTTTTAAGGAAAAAAATGTACCTTCTATTTTTAATTGCTTTTGAGTTTCAAGCCAGGCCTTTGGCCGTTCTTGTTTTTGGTGTGGTTTTGGGCCTTCAGCCCAGAAAGCATCTCAAGTTCTGTAACTAGGCCTTCAGCAGTATTGTTTAATTGTGATCTTTTAAAGCAATGTGTAAATGAGTGGTTCTTAGATAAATAAAGTTGTGTGTTTCATTCTGCAACTCACAGTAACTGTTTACGGCCCCATCCACAATCACAACCTTATTCTGTGCGCTCTCTGAGAACCTACCAACCAGGTTCCAATATGTCAACTAAATACATACATAAAAAAAGGTTTTGCATCACCCCAGTTCCTAGAACCCTTGAAGATAGACGTTGACAGTGGATATTGTATCATAGACACAGTCTCTTTCGGTGTTCAGAGATATCAATAAACCCGCCCAAAGATGTAAACAACCACGCATGAGCAGCCCCTATTAGACTGAGGGGGTCCGACAGCCGATCCGTTCCAGTCATTCAACCAGGAAGGAGATACATGACAGGAACTGTCGATGACATGCCTCGCTCAGGCCGCCCAAGGCCTACTACTGCGTGTATGACCGCTACCTACGGATTATGCCTCGGAGGAACCTTGAAAGCAACGCCACAATGTTGAATAATGCTATTCGTGCAGCCGCAGGACGTCGTATTAAGACTCAAACTGTGCGCAATAGGCTGCATGATGTGCCACTTCACTTCCGATGGAGCACGGTACACATGAGCCCAACAACATGTCAAATGGACCGCTCAGGATTGGCATCACGTTCTCTTCACCGATGAGCGTTGCATATGCCTTCAACCAGACAATCGTCGGCGCCGTGTTTGGAGGCAACCCGGTTAGGCTGAATGCCTTAGACACACTTTCCAGCGACTGCAGCAACGTGGAGGTTCCCTGCTGTTTTGGAATGGCGTTTGTGGCACCGACATACGCTTCTGGGGGTCATGGAAGGTGTTCTAATGGCTGTACGATACGTCGATGCCATCCTCCGACCAATAGTGCAACCATATCAGCCATATATTGGCAAGGCATTCGTATTCATGGATGATAATTCGTGCCCCCATCGTGCACATTTTGTGAATGACTTCTTTCAGGATAACGACATCTCTCCACTTGAGTGGCCAGCATGTTATCCAAACAAGAACCCTATCGAGCATGCCTAGGATACATTGAAAAGGGCTGTTTATGGACGACGTAACCCTCCAACCACTCTGAGGAATCTACAGCAAATCATGGTTGGGAAGTGGAACAATCTGGACTAAAAGTGCCTTGATGAACTTGTGGATAGTATGCCACGGCGAATACAGACATTCATCAATGAAAGTGGACGTGCTACTGGGTATTAGAGGTACCAGTTTGTACAGCAGTCTGGACCACCACCTCTGAGGGTCTCGCTATATGGTGGTACAACAAACAATGTGTGGTTTTCATGAGCAATAAAAAGGGCGGAAACGATGTTTATGTCGATCTCTATTCAAATTTTCCGTACAGGTTCCGGAACTCTCGGAACCGACGTGATGCAAAACATTTTGTGAGGCGTGTAAATAAAGAGTGGCTTTGAAAAACCCATATTTTGTTAAAAGATAGCTCATTAGTCGCAAAAAAATGTTATAATAAAAATTAGTACAGATTTGAAACTTATGGTTGCTACAAGTGGGTACGTATTGATCATTCTGGATGCAAAAACAAAATGACCACTCGCATTTTTTTTTTTTTTCTTGTAGTCCGAGGTGATAGGTTACAATACAGCATCACCGGTCTGTTGCGGTCTAACTGTGTTGGTGGGCCAGTAAATTTCCACTGTGCAGTGACTATGTCACTGCAATTCACTTTGGAGGAGTGGCGGTGGGACTTGTAGTCCCGTACCACCCTCTTACGGTGATGGTACTACATGAGTCAGGCAGAATTTATTGCCTAACATGGGCAGGTGCAGGTGTGGCGGTGGGACTTATAGTCCCGTACCGTGGGTGGGCGACCACTCGCATGCCCGGTGCGACAATATATGTTAGTATGCCTTTTCTTAACCTGCGAGAACGTGTTTACTTTCCACGACCAAATTGACCATTCGGTCCACCGCCGACATAAGTGGATCAGTCGCGCTCCAGGGGTGAGTGCGCGCACTGGCGTGAACTGTGAAACTATCACCGGTTTCGGAGAGGCATGGTATGTTGCCAAATTACTCTGTGTTGTGACTGAGTGAGAAATTTCTTCTTATCGTCTTTCTACTACTGGTGCGGTTTTTTGTAGTCCAGGTATGAACATGGCGAAGCACTTTGTGAGGGATGTCAGCCTGAGTGGATGAAGTTTAGCACACGATATCTGAGGCTATGAATCCACTATTCCAGGACGATCGAGGAGACAAATGTTCGGTGAGATCTTTGTGTTAAATTTGTTGCTTTCATCGCTTCGGAACTCACACGAATATTAGCATTGAACATTTACCTTTCGTAATTGACGTGGTTAATATTTAACTTGTGTGATTATCAGCATCATCTGAATGTTAATGTTAGTAAGGCAGTTACCGTTATTTGCAGTCCATCGGTCGCTGACTGTTGAGGACCATATTTAATGTTTGTAATTTATTAACTTATATGGGGATCTTTTCTAACTATTGTTTTCTTCTTACGTTGCTGTGTTAAATTAGGGAATGTGTACCATTACCACCTTTCTGCGTAATCGTTGTGGTGTTGAATTAGTTTTGTTATTCCGTAGAAGTCAGTGCAGATTGCTAAGTGCGGATTGAGATACGCTTGCAGGCGTCAGTCGCAAACCTACAGTGATGCTAATGTACCGTAGCAGTTCAAATTCTGCATATTATTTATGGGAACGCCACGTATATTTTCAGCGCGAGTAAATGCGTGTTAAATATACGTAGCGATACGCTAGCAAAAAGTTATTTATTATTAATGGAAATGTTACGCTCTCTTTCAATGAATGACAACGTACGTAATCTGCAACTAACCCAGCGATAATACACAGCATGAAATGATTTCTTTTCCCAAAAAATGAATATTATTTTACACAGAAAGAGAGAATAGTACAAATACTTGCGTATCATTAAGATAATTGCAGGGACTTTCATTATCTTTATCTCTTTAAGAACTGAGTTAACTTTTAATCCTTTGAACTAACTGAAAATATTTTAAACCAGAGGTGAAGCCACATCTAAGTCTTTCAGTGTTAAATCTCTGAATAAGTTTCGTACTCAAAAATATTAACTAACTTTAACATTGAAAACTAACTCTAAAATTCATAAAAGCACTTAGAATTATTTTCCTTTGCGAGTGAAGCTCGCAAACACTGAAATATTTTTTAGTTCACGTAATGGCGGACTCAGCGCCACCGAAACAGTCGAAGCCAGATAGGCAATTGACAGCAATATTATTATTATTTTTAATTAAATTTCACTTGGAGGTAGAGGTATTTTTGAAAGGAAACATAAGATATCTTCAGTTAATAATATATTGTAACGTTAAGGTACATACAGACAGCTAGTTATACATTCATCGATCCACAGGAGAGAGACAAGAGAGCAAGCGTAATACAGATAACAAACAGGGGCAAGCAACATGGCTCTTGTGTATATATATTACACTTGAAGTTCCATACTTTCATGAAACGTATTGAAATACAGTATTCTTTAATGGAAAGTATTTACAATATTTGTCACAAAATATTATCAGACTGATAAAATGATATATAAAATTACACATATTACTTTCTTATTTCAGCGCTTCACCACAACTACCTTTTATTTATTATCTACTGCTACCTTTTAAATATTTTTAGAGCATACCTGACACATTATATTAGGGTTATCTAATCAAATATAATCAGCAACTCCCATCTATTTTCTAGTCAAGGCTTTCTACGGTAGTTGTTTAAATTGGTGGTTTAACGATGTAAATGCTGCTCCTAATTGTAATTCACTATCTCTCTTATACTTCTGCATCATTTGTTATTCTGACTAATTTTTATTGCTTTAATAATGCTCCAGAGGGTTTTTTGTGTCAAGATTTGTGAATCTAATTACAGTAGAGCGTCGATTATCCGAACGTCGGTCAGCCGAACGACCGCTTAACCGAACTGTGTACTCGCTCGCACCTGTTACTCTCCCACCCTACCGTCCATCATCCCCCTCACTCCCAAGCCAAGTTCCCCACAGTAGTCGCCACACTGGGCCACCGCTGGCGGAACATTGCTTCTAATGGGGCGTTCACAAGGCGCTGCTGACCGGCCAAGCCGCCAGTCGCTGTGTTTCAACAATCAGCACACTTCTGTCGGCTCGGCACTTGCAGTAGAATTAGCGGCAGTATCAAAGCTGTTCACAGGATTGCGCGCCCCCAAGTAGAGCTTCTCACGGTGCAAACAGTCACCTTCTGTTCTCTGTTACGACCACTTGTGTGCTGCTGCGTGAAGAAATGACGAACAGAATGATATGTCCGAAATTCTCGGTACGCTAAAAGAAATAGATTGCCACGAATGTGATGAAGAAGAAGTTCATAAATGGATGAATATCGATGATGCAGATCCAAGACACCAAATCATGCAGGACAGCGAGATTGTAAACGTCGTGACTGATAAAGATGACGCCGCCAGCATCTCATCAATCAGTGCTCCAGAAAGTGAGGATGAAAGTATACAAACATCTTCTGAGGCGTTCACTTGTTTAGATACTGCCTTGCGATGGTTTGTAGCCTAGGATGAAAGTGACCAGTTTCAGATATCTGTAATGAACAAAAGTACGTGACTTAGCTGCTCGTAAGCGTGTAGGCTTGCTTAGACAGATCAAAATAAAGGATTTTTTTAAACGTTAATTTTGCATACTGTGTGTATTGTTCATGCAAAATGCGTATGTAATATGTATATATTTTTGTTTAATAAACTGTGCCACATACTATATATTCCTACTGAAGTTGCCTTTGTATGTTACTTTGTAATACTAAAAGAGATGCCTGTTTATATGAATAAATTTACTGTAGAGTACTTCTTTTTGGCAAATAAACATGTACAGTTCGATTATCCGAATAAACAAGTTTTCCGAACACCCATGTCCCCCAATTACTTCGGATAATCGACGCTCTACTGTATTTCAAAAGTATATTTTGTCAACTGCGCTGAAGTAACTGTTATTGAATGAATTCAACTAGCCATTCGGAGGTTTCCATTGCTTATTATTTTCAAAAATATTATACTGCAAATGGACTGAGTAAATGTCGTTCTCGTATTAAAGTTTGACATCTCTTTTTAAGAAATGCTGTATTGAGTGATTTTGTCATTTTTGCAGAAGATCAAGCTAATAACATCTAAGTTAAGAACTGTGTTTATTTATGATTTGGCACCTTACCACTTAAAAATATCTGCCTGCATCCTATCACAAAATTTTGTAGCCTATATAAAACAAAACCAGTAGTAAAGAAGCAAAATATTGTCAATACAGTACATGCACATGCATAGTAAATGTGTATGGAATAGATAAACACACTTGACACGAGGACGGTATCCTCTTAAAACTGAAGATTTTTCTTTGCGGTACAACATGCAGTGATAGGAGAAACTGTCACTTCATAATGGCATAACACATCTACATTTTTCAGAATAAAAACAGTCTCAGTTGGGAAATTGTTTAATGCTAATGATGCGTTTCATCCTTCTAGGCCATCATGAGACTGTCGACAGAAATAAGGAAATCAATCAATTATATACAAGTGGACGAAAAGGGCATGGTCCTATCTTGCACGGCTACGCAGACAACGTGAACTAACAGTAATAGTAACTTACGTAAAAGTAGCTGGATACGTGACCCATCAGTCATAAAACCGCATATAATGTAACACAGACACCAAGGTAACCGGATATACAACCCGTCCGTCACGAAACATCAAAACCATGAACTGCACCTAGTGAACGTAGAGAAACAGCCAGAATAACAGCGAGAAAGTACAAATATGTTGTGGAAAATTTTTCCATGGTTGTATGTTACCTTGAGCGCATCAGATGCATCCGCCGCTGCCGTACAAACACGGCTCCGCTTACAAAATTGCAGTACAAGCCGCACACGGCAGAATGACTGTATTGGTGCGCACACAAACATTACTACGAGAAAACTGAGATACAGGTGCTGCGTATAGTACGGCAAAAGCCACCCAGGCAGCGCACATGAGCGTCTTAATGATTATTTTCGTTAAAAAAGATCGTAAAACTACTAATTAAAATTCATATAAACAAACCAATGAAGACACATATATAAAATGAAAGAACGCCATATAAAACTATGCCGATTGATTACAAGAAAAACAGAGAATCAAAATATGTCAGTACAACTCCGACACACGGAGTAAAAGAGCTAAATTTTGGAGTACGTTCATAACGTACGCTTTCTGAATCAATAATACTTTAGGATATCAGGATGGGAGCCAGTGTTAAAAACCGCAAACTGACGCAAAAATACTTAGTCCTTCAAATAAAGAGACGTAAGTTAAAAAAATATAAAGAGGTAAAGTCACCTATGATAAAAAGTCATTAAGAAGACCCCTTTAAAATATGGTTCCGTCATCACCCCACAAAAAACTAGCAAACTGAGAGTGATGATGTCGACATAGAACGATCATTGCAGCAAAATTCGTAAAGCTGGTAACATTATATCATAACATGTTTCATTACTGCTAATCAGTTGATCTTTCAGCAACCTGTCTTTTTCAACATCGAGATTTTTAATAATTTCCAGCTCCTCTAGTGGATTCAACTTCTTCCCCTTCTGAACAAGGTGCAGTATCCCCAGGTTTTCTATTGTTGGGGACTGGTGCCCGCTGGACTTTAGGTGCTCAGAAAACGCGGAATTTGGTTTAATCTGACCTTCCTTAGTTAACAAGTGCCTCCTGAACCTGGTCTTGAACCTTCTACCAGTTTGGCCTGCACCCGACATTTTTGAGATTCCCGATTCTCGCGCAGTTTGTCTGCTACTGATATGCAGATTAGCAGCGACAGCAGCTAAAACACCTACTTGGGCATCATCATTTGCTGTAGGTCGTGGTTGACGTTTCACATGTGGCTAAACACTTCCTTTTTCCTTAAATAACATAACTATCCGGCGAACGGTCCGGACACTTGGATGATGTCGTCCAGGATACCGAGCGGCTTACATAGCACACTCCCGTTGGACATTTTGATCACAATAGCCATGCATCAACACGATATTGATATTTTCCGCAATTGGTAAACGGTCCAATTTTAACACAGGTAATGTATCACGAAGCAAATACTGTCCGCACTGGCGGAATGTTACGTGTTACCACGTACTTACACGTTTGTGACTATTTAACGGCATCTATCACAAAGCGAAAAAAGTGGTCCAACTAAAACATTCAGATTTCTTTACGTACTACACGAATATGTAATAAAAAATGGGGGTTCCTATTTTCAAAAACGCAGTTGATATCCGTTTGACCTATGGCAGCGCCATCTAGCGGGCCAACAATAGCGCCATCTGGTTTCCCCCTTCAAGCTAGACAAGTTTCGTTCCTTGTATTTTTTTTTCGTTTGACACTTATTTCTTGAGATATTGGTCCAGTCACGATCAATGGACCACACTGTATATGACTTCTTACAATCGCTACACTCGAATTCATAAATGCCCGATCCTGCACACCTATCTCTCTGTGGGCGTTCATTGTCTATACAGAGTGTTTCAGAATTCATGTTCAGTATTCAGGGATATGACAGGAACGATCGTTTGAAGCCAAAAAGTCAAGAAAACGTGGGCTGTAAAACGCTTACATGAGCAATTCTTGATCATCGATGTGTGAAACATCTTTTCTGCTGCACGCTCTTTGCTTTGGGAAGTGATAGTGTGGACCAAAACAAGGAAAAAATGTCCAGTAAACATGTGCTGTAAAATGCATACCTTAAGAACTGTGAGCACTTATTCGTCTTCGCTACTTTGAAACACAACTCTTCTAATGAATAAGGTATGCGTTTTGGAGCCCATATTTACTTGACCTTTTTGTATCGATTGATCATTCCTGTCATATCCCTCAATATTGACCATCACTTCTGAAACACCCTGAATAATTAAACTGAAGTTTATTACCAGTGGCGTCAACAAGAAGCAAATGCTGGTTTTTAAAAAGTTTAGCTAAATCATAAGAGAGGTTCCCCATGAACGGGAACACCTCTGAGCTCTGCTACTGAAGTTTTTTCTTTACACAGTTAACCAACGACTGAAGGACTGTACGTGTTGTTTACGGCAACGTATTTCAAATTATACATCTACATACGTACTCCGCAAACCATCATATAGTACGTTGTGGACATAACGCTGTATCACTACTAATCGTTACCTTTCCTGTTCGACTCGCAAACAAAGCGAGGGAAAAGTGACTATCTAAGTGCCTCCGTGCGAGCCCTGATTTATGTCTCTTATCTTCGTGCTTCATAAGCGTAATGTATGTTGGCAGTAGTAGGATCGTTCTGCAGTCAGCTTCAGATGCCGGTTCTCTAAATTTTCTCAGTAGTGTTCCTCGAAAAGAACGTTGCTTTCCCTCAGAAATTCCCATTTGAGTTTCTGAGACATCTCTCTAACACTCGGGTGTTGCTCGAACCTACCAGTAACTAACATAGCAGTCCGCTTCTTAACTGCTTCGACGTCTTCCTTTCATTCGATCTGGTGTGCATCCCAAACACTCGATCAGTACTCAACAATAGGTAGCACTAACGTCCTGTATGCAGTCTCCTTTACAGGAGAATCACACTTTCCCAAAATTTTCGCAATAAACCGAAGTCAACCATTCACCTTCACTTCCATAATCCTCACGTGCTTGTTCCATGCACATTACTTTGGAACTTTACGCGCAGATATTTAAACGACGTGATTGTGTCACGCAGGACCCTACTAGAGCTGTATCCAAACACTACGGGTTTGTTTTTCCTGCTCATCTACATTAACGTACATTTTTGTACATTTAGAGCTAGCTGCCATTCATCTCAGCAACTACAAATTTGTCCAAGTCATCTCGTACCCTTCTAAAATCACTCAACAATCATCTCCTTCCCGTACACAACACCATCATCACCAAACAAACGAATGTTGCTGCCCACCCTGCCACCAGATTATTTATGTGTACAGATAATGATAATGGTCCCATCGCACTTCCTTGGGGCATCCCTAATGACCCCCTTGTGTCCGAAGAACGCTTGCCGTCGAGGACAATATGCCCTGTTCTGTTACTTAAGAAGCGTTTCAGCTACTCACGTGTCTCGGAAGGTATTCCCTATGCTCGCACCTTCGTTAACAGTCTGCATTGGGACACCGTGTCAAATGATTTCCGGAAATCTAGAAATATGGGATCTACCTGTTGCCCTTCATCCATAGTTCGTAGTATATCATGTGAGACAAGGCAAGCTGAATTTTGCACGAATGATGCTTCCTGAATTCGTGCTTATCCGTTGACGTAAGCTTCTTGGTCTCAAGAAAATTTACAGGATGTTCCAAAAAGAAAGACCCGATTTCGAGACTCCATATTTACTGATAAAAACACAGTACAAACACGCGATGAACTGCAAAGTACTCGTACTTACAAAATCTTAAAGTTTTAGATAAGCTATTACGAATATGCAATGTGTCCATCAGCAGCAGGACGAACAACATGTAAACGCTAGCATAATTCGTCAAAAACTGCTTTTACAGAAGTTACGGCGGTTGTTATTCTAAACGTTTTTTTTTTATGTTGCTGAGCAACAGCCACACAGTAATTTTTAAATGAACACATCGCCATTTGAGTATTGCTGATTATTGGATTACGACCCAGGTCGGGGCCTTTTATGCTATTTTTAAGTCACTGAGTATATTTTATTAACATATTTTTCAGGAAATCAAGCTCAAAATTGGCCATAATTTAAGAAAAATATTGGCTCCCCACGAAATACCAAAGTAAGCCTGTTTTTACTGAATATGACGTGCCCTCACTATTATTTACTGATCTTTTTACAAAACGGTGATTTTACATGTGGCATTTCCTGGAGAGCCAATACTTTTCTTAAGTGGCCATAGGCCAATTTTGAGCTTCATGTCCTGCAATGTATGTTAATGACATAGACTCAATTACTTGAAAATGGCTTAAAAGGACGCAACCTGGGTCGTAATTAAATAAAAAATGATATAGTCAAATAGCGGAGCATTTAGAGAAAAACGTTCTTATTCTGTTCTTCACTTCTTCTACGTCCCCCACAAGAAGAAATGGCATAGCTTCGTGTCTAGCGACCATGGAGGCCAACAATGCAGCAGTGTCTAGGCATCCCATGTGCTCTATTTAGCGTAGAGCTGTCCTCAGATGCTGCAGAACTGGCTTTTTCCACTACTTCCCGAGGAAGTTCATTTTCCAAAAGGATGGAACTCCACCATACTGGCACAACAACGTACCGCACTTTCTCATTTCACTCTGCCTCAGCGCTGGATTGGGCCCACGGGACCCCGACACACTGTCTTGCATTCTGGCCCTCCAATATCACCTCACATGACTCCAGCGATTTTTTCTTGTGGGGATATGTGAAGGGCATATTTCAATAGTGGTATAAGTCCGTTACCTCCATTTTTCTGTCTACAATGCTTCTGAAATTAATGAGCCAAACAAACAGAAAGAAAGGTACACCTCTAGCAAGAAGCCATATGCTTAAATATTTATGGTATCTCAACTGCAGATTTTTCAGCTCTCATTTAACTTTAGGACTCTGTGTCTCAATATGAACAAAAATGGACTTGTACCACTATTGAAATAAGCCCTTCATGTGAACAAAAGTATGTTCATCTTCCCTCTACCTAGTGAAGTGAAGAACAGAATAAAATCTGTAAAAGGAGTTTGTGACAAATTTAGCTATCGTCTACATGTTGTTTGTGCTTTTACTAGTGTACATATAGAGAATTTGTAATAGCGTAGCTAAAACTTCAAAATTTCGTGACTATTTTGGAACGTGTTTCTTGTTTGTAGTACGGTATGTGTTTATCGACAAATATGGAATTTTGAAATCAGGTCATTCATTTTGAAACGCTTTGTATTACATCCAGACTTGAAATATTTTCAAGGATTCTGCAGAAAACCGATGGTAGAGATATTGGTCTTTAATTATGCTGTCGAAATCGTTATTGTGAAAAAATACATCTGACAACAGTTACGTAACATCCCCTTAGAAAAATTATAAATGAATGATTGTGCTGATAAACCTCTTACGTTATTTGATTATCGAACTGCTGAGCAGAACTGAACGTACTCAGACATTTCTCTCTCTACTTATTCTCATCACCACTAAACTGACACAATATTTTTAGCGCAACGAAATCTGACTTTCAATAATACCTACAAATGAATGGCCCTGACTAACAATAACCTATACCATTCATGAATCACTTACCTCACAAAAGTCTTCGTTACTCGAACTATTGCAATACAGCGAGCGCCAATACTGCCAGCTAAATAAAAGATTCTAACTGCTGAAGTCACTAACTACTGATAGGCATAGTTAGCAAATGAAAGATTTTGATAGAGAACAATGTATTTACCTTAATAATATTCAAAAGTCATCATATATATATATATATATATATATCTACACACGGAAGTAGTGGATTTCCATGCAGTCTTGAAGAAGTAGTGTAGTCCTTCCAACAGAAAGACAGTACTAACTCTTGACATGCAGACAGGTAGTGGGCCACAACAGAGCAAACCCACAGCATAGTCAGTCGAAGTTGAAGAATATTGGTTGGTAGGTCATCACAGAGCAGACCCACTGTAGTCCTGGGAGAGATTATGGTATTGGTGGGTCATCAAAGGTGAGACACACTGCAGTCCTTGTAGAGACGGCCAGCAGCCATCTGCTGCGACTGTGCGAAACAGTCAACACGGAGAGTGTTGCCATATCTTAAAAATGAAGAAAAAAAAGTTTTCATACTACTTTATTCTTTTAAACTTTTTTATTTTTTATTTTATTTATTTATTTATTTATTTTTTAAGTGGGACGGAGAGCAGGTTTTGTGAGCCCCCCGTAAGAACCGCTCCTGTCCCGTGCTTCTAGGTCCCTTTCGCATTCATCTGCCGCGGTCTTTCCTAAACAAACATAAAAAGGCTTTTAACCTGGCCGTGACGAATACCTTCTCCAATTAGACCTACTGGGTGGCAACTGCCAACGCCGGGGCGAGCTATGCTCCGGAGTAACTGGTGAATTTCCCGAGTTTTTTCCGGCTTCCCGTCATCCGTCACGGCTGACCGCCGGCTGCCCCGGCGGGTATCTCTTTCCTCGCCAGATAGGACCGACTCCAAGCGAGCCAGCCGCTCGCACCGCAGACCGCGCCCTGCCCGGACCTGAGTCACACAGTGGCGGCGCACCCATAAATCATGGCGGCGCCAGTCACTCCGGCCACTGGTCCGGACAAGGCGTGAGCGAGCCAACAGCTCACACCGTCTCTCCTCTCTGCCGCGCTAGAGCTCTTTGCGTCTTTCACGCGAGCTACGTGCGTCATTTCCGCCGGACATTACGTGGAAGCATCGCCGCTACACTACAGTAATTAGCTGTAGGGCTACAGGCAGGACATCTTGCGTATTGTGTAACGGTTCAAAATGTTGAAATGTGTGTGAAATCTTATGGGACTTAACCGCTAAGGTCATCAGTCCCTGAGCTTACACACTACTTAACCTAAATTATCACCGGCCACGGTGGTCTAGCGGTTCTAGGCGCTCAGTCCGGAACCGCGCGACTGCTACGGTCGCAGGTTCGGATCCTGCCACGGGCATGGATGTGTGTGATGTCCTTAGGTTAGTTAGGTTTAATTAGTTCTAAGTTCTAGCGGACTGATGACCACAGATGTTAAGTCCCATAGTGCTCAGAGCCTTTTGAACCATTTGAACCTAAATTATCCTAAGGACAAACACACACCACACACCCATGCCCGAGGGAGGACTCGAACCTCCGCCGGGACCAGCCGCACAGTCCACGACTGCAGCGCCTTAGACCGCTAGGCTAATACCGCGCGGCTTGTATCCGTTCTTTTCCACTGTTGTTTGTTCTTCGATGTATGTCTGCGCGCCAACTTGAACGTGAACAGCACAACTGGTGTGATTACGTAGACACTATCTGATAAAAAAATGTCCCCTGTACTTCTGAAACTGAATTCACTATCACCAAAAATAATTTGAAAACATAACTGTATACTGAACAAGCTATCCTGTGAAATTCTGTGCTTTGCAGTGCGGTGCACAGTGCTACAGTGCTTGACGTCACTGTACGCTCTTGCAGTTCCAATACAAAAAACTAAGAAAATTTGCAATAATAAATGTCTAAAATGAATCTGTAAAAATTTCCCTGCAAAATTTACGTACCAAAACTGACTAAATAAATTTCCGAGCTCCGAATGGCACACACGCAAACACGCAACACTGCCCTGTAAGAATAAGAATATCTGACAAACAAACTATATGGGAACTGAAATTTACTTAGGTTGAACTTCATAAAAATTTTGTAATGCAGTGCTTAACTGTGTGTGACTTTACTGTGTCCTGGCAGTGACGTTAAACTGGCCCTCACAACTTTTGTGACTTACCGCAGACAACCTTGTAGGTAGGGCAACCACACTCTAGAATAGTTGGTTAAAATGGCTCTGAGCACTATGGGACTTAACATCTGAGGTCATCAGTCCCCCAGAACTTAGAACTACTTAAACCTGACTAACCTAAGGACATCACACTCACCCATGCCCGAGGCGTAGCGGTCGCGCTGTTCGATCTTGAATAGTCATCTTGCGTCTTAATACCCACTTCAGCAGTATTTAGTCCCTTATTGCCGGCCTCTGTGGCCGAGCGGTTCTGGGCGCTTCAGTCGGGAACCCCGCTGCTGCTACGATCGCTGGTTCGAATCCTGCCTCAGGCATGGATGTTTGTGATATCCTTCGGTTAATTACGTTTACGTAGTTCGACGTCTATGAGACTGATGACCTCAGATATTAAGTCCCATAGTGCTCAGAGCCATTTAAACTTTTTTTTTGTCATCAGTCTACTGACTGGTTTGATGCGGCCCGCCACGAATTCCTTTCCTGTGCTAACCTCTTCATCTCAGAGTAGCACTTGCAACCTACGTCCTCAATTATTTGCTTGACGTATTCCAATTTCTGTCTTCCTCTACAGTTTTTGCCCTCTACAGCTCCCTCTAGTACCATGGAAGTCATTCCCTCATGTCTTAGCAGATGTCCTATCATCCTGTCCCTTCTCCTTATCAGTGTTTTCCACATATTCCTTTCCTCTCCGATTCTGCGTAGAACCTCCTCATTCCTTACCTTATCAGTCCACCTAATTTTCAACATTCGTCTATAGCACCACATCTCAAATGCTTCGATTCTCTTCTGTTCCGGTTTTCCCACAGTCCATGTTTCACTACCATACAACGCTGTACTCCAGACATACATCCTCAGAAATTTCTTCTTCAAATTAAGGCCGGTATTTGATATTAGTAGACTTCTCTTGGCTAGAAATGCCTTTTTTGCCATAGCGAGTCTGCTTTTGATGTCCTCCTTGCTCCGTCCGTCATTGGTTATTTTACTGCCTAGGTAGCAGAATTCCTTAACTTCTTTGACTTCGTGACCATCAATCCTGATGTTAAGTTTCTCGCTCTTCTCATTTCTACTACTTCTCATTACCTTCGTCTTTCTCCGATTTACTATCAAACCATACTGTGTACTCATTAGACTGTTCATTCCGTTCAGCAGATCATTTAATTCTTTTTGACTTTCACTCAGGATAGCAATGTCATCAGCAAATCGTATCATTGATATCCTTTCACCTTGTATGTTAATTCCACTCCTGAACCTTTCTTTTATTTCCATCATTGCTTCCTCGATGTACAGATTGAAGAGTAGGGGCGAAAGGCTACACCCTTCTTAAAACGAGCACTTCGTTCTTGATCGTCCACTCATTATTCCCTCTTGGTTGTTGTACATATTGTATATGACCCGTCTCTCCCTATAGCTTACCCCTACTTTTTTCAGAATCTCGAACAGCTTGCACAATTTTATATTGTCGAACGCTTTTTCCAGGTCGACAAATCCTATGAAAGTGTCTTGATTTTTCTTTAGCCTTGCTTCCATTATTAGCCGTAACGTCAGAATTGCCTCTCTCGTCCCTTTACTTTCTCTAAAGCCAAACTGATTGTCACTTAGCGCATTCTCAATTTTCTTTTCCATTCTTCTGTATATTATTCTTGTAAGCAGCTTCGATGCGTGAGCTGTTAAGCTGATTATGCGATAATTCTCTCACTTGTCAGCTCTTGCCGTCTTCGGAATTGTGTGGATATTGCTTTTCCGAAAGTCAGTCCTTTATTATTGGATCACAACTGGTTTCGCGGCATTAAAAGCCACATTTTCAGGTAAACATCTGTACAACAATAAATCCAAGAAGAATAACAAACTTTAGATACACACTGGCATGGTAAATTATAATATTGAATTTTTTTTAATATTAAAAACATTTATACGAAAATATCAAAATATTAGTACTCAAATGACTAAAACGTTAGAGCGGAAAAGCTCGGAACCTTTTCACCCAACATACGTTGTCAATCAGAACGAACTACCTCTAAAAGGCCGTATGTCATAGAATAAAACAGCCGGATTCCAATGTAGTGGATGCGTCTTAAACCAGTTGTACCATAGTGATCCATTGGTAAGGAGAAAATAAAACTGTTAAGTCATAATTTTGGGTCAGAATGGAAAACCAATAAGTAATTGCCACAAAATGGAGGATGTTCTGAACAAAATCGTCAGGTATATAGCTACTGGCGGAAGAACGTAAATTAAAAACCGTACTTACCACTCCTCCGGTCTATACGGAATCGCGACCAGGGGACGCGGCCGCGTGCTCTGTCACACTGACAGCGCATTTTTCTGCGTTTATTCATTTCTGTTTGTTTTATTGATATTGCTTAAGTTCTTCATATATTCTGTAGTTACAATTGATAATTCTTTCTTTTAACTGGTGTGAGTATCATTCTTCATGTTTTATACCTCTTGAAGTAGCCTTGCCAAATTCAAATATTATCTTAATTTATTGGTTTTGTTTAGTAATGTAATCTCTTATGTAAGCATGCTTTTCCATTTTCGCGTTAAAGTTTATTCCTGTTTACTCCCTTTATATTTGTTTATCGTTTACCTTTTTACTTTTTAGTTTCAGTTACCTCCACACTGTTAAGGCTGTCATTTATTGTGCGTTTGTGCTTCAATCTAGATGTGTAACTTTTTTCTAGTGTTGTTTGCAAACATTGTAACTTCTTTCGCGACTCCGGCCAGTAAATATCTGTTGCTGGCCTTATAAACCGAAAATCTGTTAACACAATACATTAATAATGTAACACAAAAGCAAACTAGAGCTTTCCATTTATTAATTAGGTAATGAAATAGTAAAGGACTGGTAAACCTATAACTCAGAGTACAAGCAATGTGGTCAGATAATCTGCTTTTTATCTCGACAAGCAAACCAACTGACTCACTTCAATAAAGAAAAATCGTCCTAAAAATTTACCTTTCTCGAATTCCTGATAAATTATGCGCGAGCAAGAAATGCAGCGACATTTCTGGAATATCTTCAAGCTTTTCCAATCAACCTTTACGAAATCATACAGGAGACAATTATTGAACTATAGGAAATCAAATCGTCGTCACTTCTGAACGGTTTGCGTTAGATCTGCACGGTTGGCCGAGGGGTGTGACGGGAATTACTATGCGCATGCATGGCTTGGTTTAGCGACGAAGCCCACTTTCATTTGAATGGGTTCATCAAGAAGCAAAATTTGCGCTCTTACGAGATTGAGAATCCCCATTTCGCGATCGAGAAATTTTCTTACCCTCAAAGGGTGACTGTGTGGTGTGCAGTGTCCAGTGACGGGAATAATCGGTGCGATATTCCTTGATGACATGGTGACTACCGAACGGTACTTGAAGGTTCTGGAAGATGATTTCATTCCCATTAACCAAAGTGATCCTGATTTCGGCAAGATGTGTTTCATGCTAGACGGAGCTCGACACCACCGAAGCAGGAGAGTGATGTCCTGGACGAGTACTTGAGGACCGCATTCTGGCTCTGGAGTACCCAGAGGACACTGGTGTGGGCCTCGATTGGCCGCCATATTCTCCGGATTTGAACAAATGCGACTCCTTTTTGTGGGGCTATGTTAAAGACGATGTGTACAGCAATAGCCCCAAAATCATTGCTGAGATGAAAACAGCAATTCAGGATGTCATTGACAGTATCGATGTTCCGACACTTAGCGGGTCATGGAGAATTTCGCTATTCGTCTGCGCCACATCATCGCCAACGATGGCAGGCATATCGAACATGTCCCCAGAATGATATTTTCACTCTGCAGCGGAGTGTGCGCTGATATGAAACTTCCTGGCAGATTAAAACTGTGTGCCCGACCGAGACTCGAACTCGGGACCTTTGCCTTTCGCGGGCAAGTGCTCTACCATCTGAGCTACCGAAGCACGTCTCACGCCCGGTCCTCACAGCTTTACTTTTGCCAGTATCTCGTCTCCTACCTTCCAAACTTTACAGAAGGTTCGCAGGAGAGCTTCTGTAAAGTTTGGAATGTAGGAGACGACATACTGGCAGAAGTAAAGCAGTGAGTAGGGGGCGTGAGACGTGCTTCGGTAGCTCAGATGGTAGAGCACTTGCCCGCGAAAGGCAAAGGTCCCGAGTTCGAGTCTCGGTCGGGCACACAGTTTTAATCTGCCAGGAAGTTTCATATCAGCGCACACTCCGCTGCAGAGTGAAAATCTCATTCTGAAAACATTCTCCAGGCTGTGGCTAAGCCATGTCTCTGCAGTATCCTTTCTTTCAGGAGTACTAGTTCTGCAAGGTTCGCAGGAGAGCTTCTGTAAAGTTTGGAAGGTAGGAGACGAGATACTGGCAGAAGTAAAGCTGTGAGTAGGGGGCGTGAGTCGTGCTTGGTAGCTCAGATGGTAGAGCACTTGCCCGCGAAAGGCAACGGTCCCGAGTTCGAGTCTCGGTCGGGCACACAGTTTTAATCTGCCAGGAAGTTTCATATCGAACATGTAATAACTTAAATCTGAATATCAATAGTAACGATTACATGTTGAATAAGGTGTTTGCACGTGGTAGTTTGCAAACAATTTACTTTTTTTAAAGTATATTTCAATAACAGTCACACTGTAATTCGAAAAAGCAACATCCTCGGCGTCTGCATTTCTTTCTTCTCGTAGTTATCTCCAGACCGCACGGAAGCGTGACCATCAGCCGACTCTCTTACTTACATCTCTCTGAATGCTACACTGACTGTAACAATGATTCTAACAACTAAAGATCACACTGCTTGTACTCAGAAACTCTGCGGCTTAATATGTTGACATTGAAGACTTCTGTCTGAAAAGTATCCACTGCACAAGTATGAAATATGAAGAAAAAAAAGAGCTCACTTAACTTTCATTGAACACCTAAAATAAGACAGAAACCTTACAATTTGCAGTTCGAGGGTACATCTAAAATTTTATCTATCGCTGCAATAAAATGAAGTTACGTAGCCAATATTTTGTTTGGTTGCAGGTCCATATCAGCAGTTCTCGTACACATCGAAATTCCTTTGCCACAGCATCGCATGGCATCCCTACAGGAGATAAATGGAGTTCTCACTGTCGTGGCTTTCAGCCTGAAGACAGATTTGATGCATCATTCCATGCTAGTCTATCATGTCATCTCTGCATAATTACTGCAACCTACATCCATTTCAACCTGCATACCACAGTCAACCCTTTCATTCCATTCTTCAGTTTTTAACAACCTACCCTCACTTTTTTTACTGCCATGTGAACGAGTTGCTTTTAGACCTCAGAATGTGTCATATCAATCGACCTCTTCTTTTAGTCAAATGCTGCCATAAGTTTACTTTCTATCCATTTCTATTCAGTACCTTCATTTTACCCATTCGATGAACCCATCTAGCAGTTTGAAATTTATTAACTAATTCCCTTTTTATTTACAGCATTAACAAGCCAGCTCTCTTACTTGCAGTACAGTAAAAGGTTTCGTTTAATCGTGGTTTCTACGGGCACAGCTATCTCAGAAATGATATCCTTGTGTAAAAAGGGCAAAAATGCGATTCTTGTGCTGTTTTGTCACTGTGTCAACGAATAATATGTTGACACACTTCATTAAATACAAAGACAGGATGAAATGTGCATAAGTGCAGATATTTCTATTGTTGACTCAGGATGATGTACTGCACAACATTACATCAGTATTTAACGTCATTTGGAGACAAATAATTATAGCTTTTACCAGTCGTGTGTTTTTATGTTGGTTAGTACTTCAAAGTACATGTGGCAACAGCAAGCCATCAATGCTTATTTTACCCTGGGCAATAGGTCAGATGCTGAGTGTGGATACTTGAACGCTAAACTTTTAGTTTATACTGAAGGTGGAGGTGGAGGTTCCCTGTTGTTTTCGGGTGGCGTTATGTGGGGTCGACGTACGCCACTGGTGGTCATGGAAGGCGCCTTAATGGCTGCACGATACGAGAATGCTATCCTCCGACCGACAGTGCAACCATATCGGCAGCATATTGGCGAGGCATTCGTCTTCATGGACAACAATTCGCGCCCCCATCGTGTAGATTTTGTGAATGACTTCACTCAGAATAACGACATCGTTTGACTAGAGTGGCCAGCGTGTTCTCAAGACATGAACGCTATCGAATATGCCTGGGATCGATTGAAAAGGGCTGTTTATGGACGACGTGTCACACCAACCACTATAAGGGATCTACGCCGAATAGCAATCGCTATTGAGGGGTGAGGGTATCTGGTCCAACAGTGCCTTGATGAACTTGTGGATACGCGGGCTATTCAGAAAGTAGGGAACGTTTCGCGCTAGGCGCTCGCCGGTAGCATATATTCTGGTATGTGCGTGCTCGGCGGCTCAGTCGGCATCCATCCGTAACAGCGGGAACGTCTCTGCGCTTCTGGTTTTTCGATATTCTAATCTGAAATGTGCGCTGCAATCGAAAATCCCGCCAGTTGTGAGGTACTGTCTGTGATACGGTTTTTGTTGGCAAAAAGCCTAAAACCTATAGAAATTTATCGTGAACTGTGGGAAGTGTACGGAAACAACATAATGAGTGAATGTTCCCTCCAGAAATGGTGCATTCGGTTTAAAAATGACCGAACCAACGTTCACGATGAAGAGGAGAGTGGACGCCCGAGCATTGTGGTCGAAGATCTTGTCGCTAAAGTTGATGAAACGAATTGTGAAAACCATCGCTCCACAATAACGGAGCTTTCGCTTTCTTTTCCAGAAGTTTCACGGACTTTGTTGTTTTAAATTGTTACTGAAAAGCTAGGCTACCACAAATTTTGTGCACGATGGGTGCCCAAAATGCTTACAGAGCACCATAAAGAGCAGCGAATGGGGGCAACATTGACATTACTGGAGGCCTACCACAAACATGGTGATTCATTACTGGATCGAATCGTAAGTGGTGACGAGACTTCGGTTAAACACGCCAATTGCGAGACAAAATTACAGTCCATGGAGTGGGGGCACGCAAGTTCCCCCCTCCCCCTCCCCCCCCCCCCAAAACCAAGAAAATGTTTGCAAGGAAGTTGATAGCGACAGTGGTTTGGGATAGGCAAGGTGTGCTTCTTATTGGTTTATCGAACGTGAAGCAACCATAAATTCTGCCCGGTACTGTCAAACTTTGCGCAGCCTTAGAAGAGCAGTTCAAAACAAACGTCGAGGGAAGCTGACGTCCAAAATTTTGTTTTTGCGTAACAATGCCTTACGTCACACGGCAAGCCGAACTAAAGAACTGCTTAATTCATTCAAATGGAAAATTTTCCCTCATCCGACCTACAGCCCCGATCTTGCACCAAGCGATTTCCACTTGTTTCCCAAGATGAAGAACTGGCTAGCAACGCAGTGCTTTGATGACGACGCAAACCTCCAGGAGGGAGTGACTCACTCGCTGAACTCTCAGGCGGCAGAATTTTACGGCGAAGGTCTTTCAAAGCTTGTCGACCGCTATGATAAGTGCCTCGAAGTGTTTGGTGACATGTAGAAAAGTAGCATGGCAGTCGCTCTTTCAGATGTATATAATAAAATATATTTATTATACTTAGTTTTTTTAATGCCAAAACCATCCCTACTTTCTGAATAGCCCTCGTAGTATGCCACGACGAGTACAGGCATGCATCAATGCGAGAGGACGTGCTACTGGGTATTAGAGGTACCGGTGTGTACAGCAATCTGGACCACCACCTCTGAAGGTCTCGTTGTATGGTGGTTCAACATAAAATGTGTGGTTTTCACGAGCAATAAAAATGGCGGAAGTAATGTTTATGTGCATCTCTATTCCTGTTTTCTGTACAGGTTCCGGAACTTCCGGAACCGAGGTGATGCAAAACTTTTTTTTATGTGTGTAGTTGGCGTCAGACGTTTGGAGCATCTTGTTACTCTCCGCCCATTCGAACACCGTCGGTCAACTTCACTGTCACATTCATAATCTGCGCAGCACTCTATGTAAATGCCGCTCCAAGCTCCAGTTCAATAATTTTTCACTCAATTAGGTGTCAGTGTGCCTTTCAGCAGAACGAGACGTATATTAATTTATGAATTACTGTAGTGATCAACATGCTGCTAAGAAGAGATGATCCTCCACAACAGAGTGTTGCTTTTTGCATAGCTGCAAACAGTTCTGATTGTCAGCCAGCACAACAGTGTCCTGGTGACTTTCCCAAGGGATGCACCCAACAAAAGAGTGGTATGAAGTTTATTGTGTATCTTGTCAGCAGCAGGAATGAAATTACTATTAATGCTGTTAGTACTATTAATTGTCTGACGTAGCACCCTGTTCTCACAGTTATATCTTTATGACTCTTAAATTAATGTTCTTATAGTCTACAGGTGTTGTTAGCATGAAATCAAAGGAAAGTGCATTATGAGCAAATATTGCGAAATGCATACAAATTCTACGCCACTCTCAGCTTAGTTTACTTACTGTCATTTTGTTTTCCTCTGTCTTGAATGTACTGTATGCTGACAATAAATTCATCTGATGCCATTGAAAGCATTCTCAAGAAAAATTATTGTATTGTTAAATGGTCCAAATGGCTCTGAGCGCTATGTGACTTAACTTCTGAGGTCATTAGTCGCCTAGAATTTAGAACTTATTAAACCTAACTAACCTGAGGACATCACACACATCCATGCCCGAGGCAGGATTCGAACCTGCGACCGTAGCGGTCGCTCGGCCCCAGATTGTAGCGCCTAGAACCGCACGGCCACTCCGGACGGCTGTATTGTTAAATTGTCCATCGTGATGGAATGCGGGAAAACGGCCTAATGATAAATTGGTGTTAAGAATAAATTTGCCTCTGACAGCAAACATTATCGTCAATTTCTTTTTTATTGCGATCTGTCTGATCCTCAGACGCAACAACTACACATACATCTAATCTATATGGAATAAGTCTTTCACGTGATCACAGCTTGCTATTCTCACCATCCAGCTATAGCGTGCACGATAAAGTCACTGTCCACGGCAACCCATGGGATGTGACACCTCAATGATCAGCAGCTGACTACAGATTTGTAACCTGAGAATTTGAAACGCATCTCATCATTCTTCATTACTTCAGTGTCCCGCTTCTCTCCACACTGATTTTTGGGGATGATTTTCTTAAACCTTAGTCTACTCTGCCTCATTACTAAATTGTGATCCGGGCCTACATCTCCTCTTGGGCACGCCTTACGATCAAGTATCTGATGTTCGAATCTTTGTCTAGCGGTGACATAATCCAGCTACCTTCCGGTGGCTCTGGACCTTTACCAAGAATATCTTTTCACTTGCGACCTTTGAACAGTTTATTCCCTAACACTATTGAAATTTATTTCAGAACTCAGTATTTTTCATCTCTCATTCTTACTATCAAATCCACGTTCTCCATTAACTCACTCCTTCCGCTGCTTCAGTGTTGCAAGCCCCCATAATTTTTTTCTTATCATCCTTTTTTACATGTTGAATTGTCCATCAGTATCATCGTTTACATTCTCTCTCTCCCTCTCTCTCTCTTTCTCTCTCTCTCTCTTCATCTTCTATTTGTTTTGTCGGGGATTAACCTACTTTTGTTGGCATTGGTTTGCTCTCGACTCTGATGAATACAGCCTTACCAGTGAAGTGTTCGCAGTAGCTCACTCTCTGGCCAGCTTTCCTGTTTAAGGCTAAACTTATTCCCGTTATACCATTTACTGTTGTTGCTGATATTACCCTACTGGTCTGTCCAACTGCATCATGTTGGGCCTGTGTATTTCCCTCTTCAGATCTTCTGGCTTTTCTATCACGTTGAAACTTCTGACACTCCACGCTCCGAAACGTAGACTGTTACCCTCGAATTGGTTCTTCAATTCGTTTCTTTCGCTTACCTTCCTATTGGTAGACCCTTCCGGAGATCGGAATAGAGAAATAGTTCGGGATTTTTTGCCAATGGAGAGGTAATCATTAACCGTTTCCAGTTACATGTCACATGTGGATATAAATTACGCGTCTCTAATCCATTGGTTTCCATTGTTTTGTGTATCTTCACGCTGTCTATCCTAGATTTCCAGCATTGTGGAATAAAAACGGGATAGCAACACGTGTGAACCAGTTTTATGTACAAAACATCCAAAGTTCCAGGATTCAGTTGTCTTATTTAATTGATGAGTAGTTTCCGATTACCTGAAACCGTTCTCAGATCATCCAAACAAACAAAATGGTATATTCCGTAAATGCGTGCAAACCATGTTAAGATTGTGCGTGCGAGTATGTCACAGTCAAGCTGTTACGGAATATACCATTTTGTTTTTGGATGATCTGAAAATGGGTTCAGCTAACACGAAACTAGTTATCAAATAAATAAAAAACTGAATCTTGCGGCTTTGGTGGTTTCCTAAATCAAACTGTCGTAATTGTTGATTATTCTGCCTATTAGTGACAAATTACCATGCGACGGCAAGATATTGCCCTAGAAATCTGTTCTCATCTTCATCCTCCTCGACCAGGCCGTTAGCCGAACTAGGACGGCTTACCCGAGAAACGTGACATTTACACTATTACTGTGTTTGGAAGCAGTACATGGCTGACCTTGGCTGCTGTATGGGGAAACCATGCAGATTATGGTAGCCTTGAAGCTTTCTCTGATGCGAAAGTTTTGGCTTGGAAAACGTGGAGTATTGCTGAGAGTACAGGTCTACTAGCTAAGGTTCTCTATTGTACTTTGGTGCCAGACAAGCCGTTTACTTTGTCTACAAGAAGAAAGAAGAGGCTCAATGCAGACGAGTATCTGTTTATTTGGGCAAAAGTATGCAAAACCAATAGTAAAATAAAGATTACTGGTGACTGTATGTTCTATTGTAGACAATAAAAATTCCTTATCTCCCTTCCCTATCTCCTTTTTCACCACTAGACAAAGAAGCTGCATTGAGGCCTTGAAAGTGTATTAACAATATAGAGAATAAATGAATAAAAATGTAATGTGAAATGTTCAGTTCTAAGCATCTTTAATGTAACGGAATTTTTTTCTGTGTTTTGTTAACCTACCTTCAGGCTTATAATGTATAATGATAATATATATTAGTCCTTCTTAGCCCAGTTAAACAATCTGACAAAGATAGCTTGTGTCAGTAAGAAGAGTACTTAGAAAAGATTTACCACGTGGCTATGCTGACAGAGAAGTTATGAGAATGTCATAGTAATGTTGTAGATATGCCCAGGAAGTAACAGAAGCAGTTTAATTAATAGTAATTTTCAACGATTCATCGTTCTCTTAAAAAAAATATAGATTTTTGATTTCAGCTGTCTTTGTAATGAACTCTTTATTTACGTTTTTAGTGTTACTTACTCAAGATGTTTCGACTCAGTTATCAATCATCGAACCCATTCTAATGTTTATGTCGACGACAGTACAGTCACGTAATAAAAGGAATAAATTAGGACGACTTGCGTCATTGTCTAATAGAGTATACCACAAAACACAACAGTCGATCATGAATGACGCGAGACTAGATCAGTGTTGGCAGACGTAACACTTATTCGAACTTTTGTCGATGAATAGAAAGTTAAGCAAAACATCGTATGACGTAGATATGTCGCATGCTTTTGGATCTCCTCTCGGCTTTATGTACGAAAGGATAAGTGGTAAAGCTATGACTGAAATACCAGGATTTGTATAATCTCCATACTAGTTACATGGGCATATAAGAGCTTTGAATATGAGTGAGAAGTTGAAACTGTGTGAAAGACAGGTTTTCAGAGGCAGATACCTGCGTGACATAGACGGCTTGCTTCGAGAAGAATTACCTGCACTAGCATCAGGGAACGAACTTAAATAAATTTCTATGTATGTACATCTTTTTAGAGATGGTTGCGGGACTCGGCTGTTCGATACAGGATTTCACATTAAAGACCGTTCAGCCCTCTAGTTTCCTACCTTATTTTATTTGCTAACCAGTTTCAGCGTTTTACAACGCCATCTTCAGGTCCTGACCGACGTGTGGGCAGATTCTACCCTGATTGTGATCGAAACAGAGGTCAGCAGTACTTTTATTAGTAGATATTTGCTATAGGCGATCACTTCAGCCAGCATCTGCCATATATGATGGTTGAAGTGATCGCTATAGCAAAAATCTACTAATACCAGAACTGCTGGCCCCCGTTTTGATCACAACCGAAGTGGAATCTTACCACACGTCTGTCAGGGGCCTGAATATGGTATAATAAAACACTGAAACTGGTTCCCAAATAAAATAAGGTTGGAAACTAGACGGCTGAAAGGTCTTTAATTTGAAATCCTTACATACATTTCTTCCAAGGTTCCCACAGCAGGTATCTGGTTCCATTTCAGCAAGCACCCTACATAATAAACACAATCTATACTCGGTGAAAGAGCAGATGAAGTACTGAGGAGGTTTTACCTATTCGCTGCACCTACACAGGCATTAGGTGATGCTAGTCATTAAATGCAACACATGCAGCAGGAAAAAAGGGAATACAGACGTCTAAGAAAGGAGGCTGACAGGAAGTACAAAATGACAAAGTCGAAACGGTTAGACGAGGAATGCTGGGATGTAGAAATATTCTTAATTAGAGGAAAAATAGATGGAGCCTGTAGGAAAATTAAAGAGACCTTTGGAGAAAAGGAAAGCAGCTACATGAATGTTAAAAACATCAAATACCAAGCAAGTGCTAAGCAAAGGAGGAAAATCTGAAAGTTGTAAGGAACATGTAGAAGGGTTATATATGGGACATGAACCTGAAGGTAATACTGTAGAAACGGAAGAGGAAGTAGATGAATTGAGAGACGTGATAGTGTGAGAAGAATGTGCCAGCACTGAAAAACCAAAGTCTAAATTAGGCCCTTAGAGTAGATGACTTTCCCTGAGAATTAATGAATTCCTTGGAAGGCCTAACAATCCTATTCTGCCAGTTGTCTAAGATATATGATACAGGTGAAATAGCCCCATTTCCGATGACATTGTAAGTCTGTCAGAGACAGCAAAGGACTTGGAATAGAAGCTGAATGGAATGGATAGTGCCTTGTAAAAAGGTTATAAAATATAGTCAGAATGAACCAAACACCTGATGCTGAAGGACGTGGACTACGAAATGAGACACTAAAAGCAGAGGATGAAGTTTCCTATTTGGGCTGCTTAATAACTGATAATGGCCGAAGTGGAGGCGATAAATATGCAGTCTGGTTATAGCCCAAAAAGCACTTCTGTAAAAGAGAAACTTGTAATTATCGAACAGAAATATTAATGTTGGAAAGTTTTTTCTGAAAGTGTCTGCCTGGACTGTATCCTTATGTGGAATTCAAAAGGTGACGACAATCAGTTCAGACAAGAAGAGAATAGAAGATTTTGAAATATGTTGCCACTGAAGAATTCTGAAGATTAGAGGGGTAGATCGAAGAACTAATGAAACGGAACTAAATCGAATCACGGAAAAAAGAAATTTGAGACTCAGCTTGATTATACGGAGGGATTCTGACGCATGAAGGAGTTGTCAGTTTGAGTCAGTGTGGTAATGCAGCGAAGTTGGCGAGAAGGCGGCGGGGGCGGGGGGGGGGGGGGGGTGACGAGGTTTAAAGTTGTAAAGGGAAACAGGAGTTGAATACGGTAAGTAGGTTTCTTTGGAGGTAGTTTGCGGTAATTATTCGGAGATGAAGAGGGCTTCACAGGATAGATCAGTGCGGAGAGCTGCAACATTTCACCTTTCAGTCATAAGACCACAACAACAATAACAAATATGGTTCATACACTAGCCACTGAACATTCGACTGATGTAACTATTGTAGCCTTATGTCTTGTGTCATATGGACAAAATTATTTTGGTATCATACACGATAGTTTAGCATGTGTAAGTAGGCTGTTTATGTTTTCTTATTGGCAACGTTACATAGCGCTCTGTATGAAAATCACTGGCTGTGCTGTGTGCAGTCTGTGGCTAGTTTGCGTTGTTGTCTGCCATTGTAGTGTTGGGCAGCGGCAGCTGGATGTGAACAGCGCGTAGCGTTGCGCAGTTGGAGGTGAGCCGCCAGCAGTGGTGGATGTGGGGAGAGAGATGGCGGAGTTTTGTAATTTGTCATGAACTGCTATATATATATTATGACTATTAAGGTAAATACATTGTTTGTTCTCTATTAATATCTTTCATTTGCTAACTATCCCTATCAGTAGTTAGTGCCTTCTGTAGTTTGAATCTTTTATTTAGCTGGCAATAGTGGCGCTCGCTGTAGCGCAGTAGTTCGAGTAATGAAGATTTTTGTGAGGTAAGTTATTTGTGAAAGGTATAGTTTAATGTTAGTCAGGGCCATTCTTTTGTAGGGATTTTTGAAAGTCAGATTGCGTTGCGCTAAATAATATTGTGTGTCAGGTTAAGCACAGTCGTGTATAAATTGTTCTAAGGGGACGTTTCACATGTACCGTGTTGTCTGTGTTATAAGAGTGAATTAAAAGCTTGTCTTTATTTAATATTGCTGCCTTATTTAATCCCTTGATTATTTTCGCCGCGCCACTTAGATAACTATCAATAGTGTTGGTTAGGTCAGCACCTCACATCCACTGTTGCTACCGACTGTTCCGAAGCGTCACAAAATCAAACTGAATTATCTCTCGAAATCGGTGTTGAGGTCAGTTATTCAATCTCTGTTGTACACTGTTTTATTTATGATGCATTGTACTTCATAAATCAGCTTTTTTTCAGCCATCAACGAATATGTCATTACTTTTCTGTCACTTTATTAACAGTAAGATCAATTTATCGCTATGAACCATGTGTTTCAGTATTTATTTAGAGATATTAAGCTAGATGTTTGTGGAAGCTGTCTTCAGTCATTCAAAGAAATACTACACGCTGCACCCGCATTAACCTTTAATTCAAAATGGCCCTAAAGCACTATGGGAATTAACATCTGAGGTGATCAGTCCCCTAGACTTAGGACTACTTAAACCTAGGGATATCACACACATCCATGTCTGAGGCTGGATTCGAACCTGCGACCGTAGTAGCAGCGTGGTTGCGGACTGAAGCGACTAGAACGGCTGGGCCACAGCGGCCGGCTAATCTTCTTTCTTAACGTTCTCAGCATGTGTGTGCCACAGACTTAGTCACGAGATTTTTGATGTGAACTCCATTAGAGGCTATCAGCTTTTCGCAGAAATGAAGGAAGTCCTCTCTTGCTACAAAGATACGGAAGCAGCTTAAGTAGAAAATCGGATTAAATGTAGACTGAATTATCAGAGAAATGCGAAGCTCTCTAACACGGCAACATGAGAGGTTTTTGTGCTTTGCATACGTACTGATATAATACTACCACGTGTAAATAAGAAAAATATCCTGCATTGTACAAGTACGAACTGACGAAAATGGAAAGTGTTACATCAAGAAGAAAAAGTCCGACGTTCGTCAACGTTTGGTGCACACGTACATTGTAAAAGGGGCTTAAGCGATTAAACTCGCTATCAGATTCGATCAGTATCAGCATGAGATGTGGACCGCAAGGGCTCGAATACAGTCTTTTATTCGATATGTTATGGAAAGAATCTGCCTGTATTCTTGAGGAATTTCTTGGGGTTCCCGAGACGCGATCTGTGTCAGGTTATGGAGTCATGTATGCAAGTATACGTCCCATCATAATCCAGACATTGCATTATCCTAGAGTAATACGAGGGGTGTTCAATAATTTTTCTCAAAGCTGATTGGTTTTATTCAGGATATTATTTCCCAGTCTTTGGCTATGAAACCCTATTTTTCAGTATAATCTCTAGTCAAGGCGACGGCCTTACACCACATTACTAAGAGAGTCTGCGTGCTCCTTGGCAATACCCTAAAGATGAACGTCGGAATCCACGTCTTGCTGCGCCAGTAACCTCACATCACAAGCTAAGTGTCTAGGAATGGTTTTTTTTTCTTTGCTGAGAGTATTAAAAATTAAACCGCGTAAGGATGAAATTTAGTCGATGTATCTCACAAGCATGCAAATACTGGAGTATCGGTTTAGTGATGTTTGGTCTAGGTGTTCATTTAAGGATTGTTTCCGACAGTATATTTTAGTTCAGTGCTCTCTTTCTTGAGGGCTATTAACACATAGTTTGTTCAAATAGACTGTTCCTTCTGTTAAATGTTAATACTGAACAGGATATAAAATTTGTTAAAGACGGTAATCAATAAGCCAAAAAATGATTATTTTAGGACACTCCTCAGAGACATTCACTGGACTGATGCTTAGAGTGCTCATGGCATGAATGAAAAATATACCACTTTTGCTAATAAAGTGCTTACCTTATTCGAACACTGTTTTCCCCCAAAACTTACCAAGGTTAGAGCAAAGTCTACAAAGAAGCCATGGATTACTTAAGGAATAGGGGTATCTTGTAAAACAAAAATAAAACTGTATCTGTCAGTCCGAAACAGTTCCGATGTTGATGCTATGGCACATTACAATTTTACTTCAGTGCTCTCTTTCTTGAGGGCTATTAACACATAGTTTGTTGAAATAGACTGAAATACTTTTTCCAAATTCATAAATCCCAATGAAAATTGGTAATTCATACTTATAATGCCACTTCGTAATTGGACTGGTGATTTCCAAATGACGAGCACACGCAGCTAAGAGCAGCTGGCTTTGTACGCGTGATTAAAAACCTATGTTTTTATTTCCTTTGCCTTTGGTAATGATTTTGTTGAATAACCTGTAGACTACAGACGGTAGCTTATTATTCTAAGTTTTCCACTTGTTCTCTTTTGCTGTGACACAGAAAATATTTTCTATATTTGAAAATTGCGAGTTATTTTGTAGGTAATACTGTTGTTGAATCACTGTTGTTTCAACTATAAACTGTTGTGGGTTGGCAGGAGAGCCAACCCGGTATACTAGAGGAAGCCGAAAGGCACGCGTTTTAGCTCACGCAGGCTGGCGTGAGCTCTGGAACAGGACAAGGAAATTAGACTTTAGCAAAAAACGTACGTTGCTGCTGGAATACTTAACTTTAATCCATAAATGGTGAACATCGCTCTTGATGGTACATTATTCATAATCTCAATAGTAACTGTCAATGGCGCCTTGCTAGGTCGTAGCAAATGACGTAGCTGAAGGCTATGCTAACTATCGTCTCGGCAAATGAGAGCGTAATTTGTCAGTGAACCATCGCTAGCAAATTCGGTTGTACCACTGGGGCGAGTGCTAGAAAGTCTCTCTAGACCTGCCGTGTGGCGGCGCTCGGTCTGCAATCACTGATAGTGGCGACACGCGGGTCCGACGTATACTAACGGACCGCGGCCGATTTAAAGGCTACCACCTAGCCTGGTGTCTGGCGGTGACACCACATAAACCTTTCTATGAATTCACAATCATCCCCCCGTGCCTTATCACTTAATACCTTTAGTTTTTTCGTAACTTTCGCTGTCGATTCTAGAGAATTGCTCGAGTGTTTTCGATCCTCATTGGGTCACATTAAAGGAAGACACCGAAGCAGTTCTGAGCCTTTCTGCTGGATTTGTTATCGGTAGGTTCGACCAACACGCGAGTAATAGAGAATGCTCCATGAACTCAAGTGGGAATCCCTAAAAGGAAGAAGTTCATTTCGCGAATCGCTGTTGAAGTAGTATAGGTAACCGTCGTTTGCGGACAGCAGAATCCTACTGCCAGCAACATGTAGGGTCTCCATACAGTACCGCTATCATTTCAAAGACATCGTAACTTGGAAATTATTAGAGATAGAGCAACGTGATTTTAGCATCTCTAAAAGTTTCTTCTTTTATGCCCTGTTTGTCGCACGCCGAGCACCAAGATGATATGCGAGCTCTGGCTATGTAAGGGTAAGTAACGTAGCATTAAAAGTTGTTATTGTTTTATCGATTCGTGCACGAAATACAGCAGCATCATTTGGGTGGGGTTGTGTATATGCGATCCTGGATATCAGGAGATTTTCCCATTGTAACGGTTGTTGAGACTCCAAAATCATACGTAGACCTCGGGCTTCAAATCATGTCGCATATCTAGCAGGCGCTGTTGCTCTCATGACCTCCTAGGACATGTCTGCCATCGCAGGTGTGTGCCGGGTATAGTGACGTTAAAATTGCTTAATGTAGGACTTCCTCTTCGTCACCTACATAACAACCTACATATGAGGCTCTGTACAGCGCAGTCTTGTTGTCGGGTAGTTTTCCGTTGTGCAAGCGTATCAACAATGAATGTTACAGGCCGATTATTTTTCTTGTCTCGGATGTGTACAAATGCAGAATTTTGGAGTATCACTTATGCTGTAGTTTTAACAACATACTGTATTTTTTGATTGATCTCATATGGTTACGTATGTCCTTTATGTTTTTAGAAAATATTTTAGCTTCTACCTGCTACCAAAATAAGTTTATAGTTGTATATCAATTATCAAATTTTTATTGCAATTAGTATTTATTTTGGCAATTAAAGGTGACATGGACATACGAGCTTTCTCTCCATTTCATCCCTAAATAGTGCAAACATTTTGTCAATAAAATGTACTGTACGATTAATCTGTCTTATATCTGACGTTGTACAAAGACAGGAATCTGAAATACGACTTACATTGAAGTCCTAATGACATCTTTTTCAGTTTACTGTTTTACTTCCATATTGTTATGTATGTCCTATTTTTAGAAATTGTTTTACACTGAAGAGCCGAAGAAACTCTTATACCTGTCTATTATCGTGTTGGGCCTCTGCGTGCACGCAGAAGAGCCGCAACACGACGTGACATGGGCTCGACTAATGTCTGAAGTAGTGTTAGAGGGAACTGACACGATGAATCCTGCAGGGCTATCCATAAATCCGTAAGAGTACGACGGGTTGGAGACCTCTTCTGACAGCACGTTGCAAGGCATCTCAGATATGATCAATAATGTTCATGTCTGAGGAGTTAGGTGGAAAGTGGAAGTGTTTAAACTCGGAAGAGTGTTTCTAGATCCACTGTGTAGCAATGCTCGACGTGTGGGGTGTCGCATTCTCCTGCTGATATTGCCCAAGTCCTTCGGAATGCACAATGGACATGAATTCGGAATGCACAATGGACATGAATGGATGCAGGTTATCGGACAGGATGTTTACGTACGTGTCACCAGTCAGAGTCGTATCTAGACGTATCAGGGGTGCTGTATCACTCCAAATGCGCACGTCCCACACCATTACAGAGCCTCCACCAGCTTGAATAATCCCCTGCTGACATGTAGGGTCCATGGGTTCATGAGGTTGTCTCCATACCAGTGCAAATCCATCCACTCAAAACAATTTGAAACGAGACTTGTCAGACCAGGCAACATGTTCCCAGTCATCAACAGTCCAATGTCGGTGGTGACGGGCTTAGCCGAGGCGTAAAGCTTTGTGTCATGCAGTCATCAATGATACAAGAGCGGGCCTTTAACTCCGAAAGCTCATATCGATGATGTTTCGTTGCATGGTTCGTACGCTGACAGTTGCTGATGGCCAAGCACTGAAATTTGCAGCAATTTGCGGAGGGCTTACACTTCCGTCACGCTGAACGATTCTCTTCACTCGTACTTGGTTCCGTTCTTGCAGGATATTTTTCCGGCCACATCGATGTCAGAGATTTGGTGTATTACCGGATTCCTGATGTTCACGGTACACTCGTCAAACGGTCGAAAGGAAAAATCCCCATTTCATCCCCTCGGAGATGTTGTGTACCATCGCTGGTATGACGACTATAACACCACGTTCATACTCAATGAAATCTTGATAACCGGCCATTGCAGCAGCAGTACCGTTGCTGACCAGAGTGCCTCATTCTGATTGTTTACATACCTCTGTACTTGAATACGCATGCCTATAATAGTGTCTCTGGCGTTTCAGTGTAGCTTCTACATGCTAGCCGGCCGGAGTGGCCGAGCGGTTCTAGACGCTACAGTCTGGAACCGCGCGACCGCTACGGTCGCAGGTTCGAATCCTACCTCGGGCATGGATGTGTGTGATGTCCTTAGGTTAGTTAGGTTTAAGTAGTTCTAAGTTCTAGAGGACTGATGACCTCAGAAGTTAAGTCCCATAGAGCTCAGAGCCATTTTAACCATTTTTTCTACATGCTACCAAAATAATTTTATATTTGAACATCAGTTATCACATTTTAATTAAAATTCTATGTTTATATTTCAAACTGACGATGACATGAATACACAATTGACCTCTAGCGGCACTAAATTTTGACATCTTCTCTAGTAACTCTCGCTGCGTGTCATTTCAGCGGCGCTCTTGCGTCAGTGATGTGATCTGTAATATGGGACTGGTGCTCCTGTCGAAATGTTTTGTAAATACTGGTTTTAGCTTTGAACATATTGTATTTGCTGGTTTTAACGTTGACCAATGCATCTTACTTCAACTGTCTTGTTAATTAAGGTATGGAGTACACTTATAGCTCAAACTGGGCAAATGTACTAACCTGTACTGAGGTATGTGCTATAATAATGCAATCTAGTATTATGTTAACGACGTGTATACTTGTTTTTATAATGTACTATGTTTCTAATTTATGTACACTGTTCGCAGATCAGATGATAGAAACTCTTTTTTAACCGAACCCAGTCATCGTAAATAACGGTTTCACAAATGCGATCTTGACTGAAAGGTTGCCTTTCTTCAAACTGAATATTTACAGATGGCCTCTTATTACTCAACAAGAGCAGGTTAAATGTTATGAAGTGTCAACCGTATATCTGTGTCGTTTGAATGACTGCGATGAGTGGTTGTACCGTGGTGTTTTGGGAACTCTATAAAAAGCAGTCTAATGACGTGGCATCGGGAGAACACGGGGACCAAGTGATGGAACCTTTACGATCCATCTACTGCTCAGAAAATGTATCGTTCACCACGTCCTGCACGTTCAAACTCCATTGTCATGGTGCACCACCTTGATGGAAGATGATGAATGGCTGCAGCTCTTGGATCTATGGTAGCAGGAAATGATCGAAGAAGTCCAGGTAAAGAGAAACTTCCTGGCAGATTAAAACTGTGTCCCGGGCCGAAACACGAAGTCGGGTGTTCGGGTCTCGGTCCGGCACACAGCTTTAATCCGCCAGGATGATTCATACCAGCGCGTACTACACTGCAGAGTGAAAATTTCATTCAAGTCCAGGTATATATTTCCAGTAATGGTTTCCTCTGTGAACAAAAATGGGGTTATCACGCCATCGTGCATTAGGCCACATGAAACGTTAAGGTTTAGGCTATCATTGATGTATTCACGTATGTTTTGTGGATTTTCGGAACCCAAAATCGTAATGTTGTTGTGATTCGCATGTCCAGAAATGTGGAACGCTGCCCCATCTGAAAACAGTCATTTTTTCGGGTCCTCAAAAGACTCTAAGCACTATGGGACTTAACATCTGTGATCATCAGTCCCCTACGGGTCCTCATTGTCAGCATTTATATATACACTCCAATGCATATTGCAGAAGACGATCGTGTTGCTGTAATGCTTGCACCATTTTTACTTTGTAAGAAAAAGGAGTAAACATTTTGGTGGAGGATATTTACCATGGTGACAACAGCACGCAGCAGCGGAGCGATATACAGGGTGTTACAAAAAGGTACGGCCAAACTTTCAGGAAACATTCCTCACACACAAATAAAGAAAAGATGTTATGTGGACATGTGTCCGGAAACGCTTAATTTCCATGTTAGAGCTCGTTTTAGTTTCGTCCAGCTACGCTCAATGGAGCACGTTATCATGATTTCATACGGGATACTCTACCAGTGCTGCTAGAACATGTGCCTTTACAAGTACGACACAACATGTGGTCATGCGCGATGGAGCCCCTGCACATTTCAGTCGAAGTGTTCGTACGCTTCTCAACAACAGATTCGGTGACCGATGGATTGGTAGAGGCGGACCAATTCCATGGCCTCCACGCTCTCCTGACCTCAACCCTCTTGACTTTCATTTATGGGGACATTTGAAAGCTCTTGTCTACGCAACCCCGGTACCAAATTTAGAAACTCTTCGTGCTCGTATTGTGGACGGCTGTGATACAATACGCCATTCTCCAGGGCTGCATCAGCCCATCAGGGATTCCATGCGACGGAGGGTGGATGTATGTATCCTCGCTAACGGAGGACATTTTGAACATTTCCTGTAACAAAGTGTTTGAAGTCACGTTGGTACGTTCTGTTGCTGTGTGTTCCCATTCCATGATTAATGTGATTTGAAGAGAGGTGATAGAATGAACTCTAATATGGAAAGTAAGCGTTTCCGGACACATGTCCACATAACATATTTTCTTGCTTTGAGTGTGAGGTATGTTTCCTGAAAGTTTGGCGGTACCTTTTTGTAACACCCTGTATACTGGCTTCTAGTGCAGTGAAGTACAATAATTACTTTTATTTCCCAGAGGTCTGCACAAAGGCAATATCGCACAATCATTTAAATGACGTAGACCAGTTAATTTAACACAGTATAAACAAAGCACTCCGAACCAACCATCAATCGAAATTAAATTTAACAACATATTTCAAAAATAATGACTGTTCGTGCTATAGCTTGAAGTAACCAATTACATTTATCAAAGGCGTTTTAAATGCACTAAAAGAAGCATACATTTTCAGTATTACTTTATGCGTTTGGTCGTTTACTAATCGATACTTGTAAACATTATATTATTTGTGATAAGATAAATTTGTAGACTGCCAAATAACATTGTAAATTTAGTAAAAGTCCATCCGATTACACGTATTTTTTCCATTATATCAATTGTAATGTAAATAGTAAAGAAATTGACTGTGTTGAAAAAGAAAAGGGACGAACGGGACTCGATCCAGAGATCCACCGATCACGGGGCTTGAACGCTAACCACTCGGGCTGCCGCCGTTTCATGGTAAAAATGGCCACGCACAGGCATATATTTGACGGCCGAAATTATCTTGGATTTTCTCAATAATGCTTGAGAAGTACGCGCTAGTGCTTACACATTTTGTTGTCCTCATGGAGTACTACGAGTGTACGAAGTTTGCGGTAAATCCGCGTTCCAAACGTCGTGGCGTCCCTTGTAAGTTATCTTGTATCTTCCTACAGTCACTCAACTTTGACACATTACCGTATAGCGCAGCATCATCAGCAAGCAGCCATATAGTGCTGCCCACCCTGTGCGCCAAATCATTTACGTACATAGGGAACAACAGCGGTCCTATCACACTTCCCTGGGGCACTCCCGACGATGCCAATGTCTCTGATGAACATTCGCCGTCAAGGACAACGTACTGGTTTCTATTACTTAAGAAGTCTTCGAGCCGCTCACTTATCTGTAAACTTATTCCATATGCTCGTACCTTCGTTAGTAACATGCTGTGAGGTATCCTGTCTGTTGGTCTTGCCCACTCGTCCCGTAGAGGGTGCCTAAGGGATGCTCCGTTCTCGGAATACTATACAACAATTCAGGCAAATAACATTAGTAGTTTCACTTCTATAAAGCAGATTGACAGTACTTTAACGTATAAAGGTGTCATAAGCGAGAGTCTACACGCAAACAGTAAAGTTCTTGCTATACGCGATGTTCCTGCAAGTTGCCACACGTCACTGATAACTGATCTGCTCAGATGCCTCTGAGCACTATGGGACTTAACATCTGAGGTCGTCAGTCCCATAGAACGTAGAACTGCTTAAACCTAACTAACCCAAGGACATCACACACATCCATGCCCGAGGCAGGATTCGAACCTGCGACCGTAGCGGTCGCGCGGTTCCAAACTGTAGCGCCTAGAACCGCTCGGCCACCCCCGCCGGTGGCTGTTTCTGGGACGTTACTCTGCAATTCTGTTCCCAAATGACGTACTTCCTAGCGTGGTTTTCCTCCATATGCGTCTCCGTCGCTATATCTGTTTAAGTGCGAGCTTACTAATGTATGTCATTTGGGAAGTGAGCTTTTCCGATACCAAGCCGCTATTGCTGCGACTGGAAGACGTTATCGCGTTTGGCTATGCTCAGCCTGCCGCGGGGAAAATCCTTCAAGTATGTTTATTACTTATTCATTTACTGTTTTCCTCGTGATGTATATGTACACTACTGGCCATTAAAATTGCTACACCAAGAAGAAATTCAGATGGCAAACAGGTATTCATTGGACAAATATATTATACTGGAACTGACATGTGATTACATTTTCACGCAATTTGGGTGCATGGATCCTGAGAAATCAGTACTCAGAACAACCACCTCTCGCCGTAATAACGGCCTTGATACGCCTGGGCATCGACTCAAACAGAGCTCGGATGGCGTGTACAGGTACAGCTACCCATGCGGCTTCAACACGAAGCCACAGTTCATCAAGAGTAGTGACTGGAGTATTGTGACGAGCCAGATGCTTTGCCTCCATTGACCAGACGTTTTCAGTTGGTGAGAGATCTGGAGAATGTGCTGGCCAGGGCAGCAGTCGAACATTTTCTTTATCCAGAAACGCCCGTACAGGACGTACTACATGTGGTCGTGCATTATCCTGCTGAAATGTACGGTTTCGCAGGGATCGAATGAAGGGTAGAGCCACGGGTCGTAACACATCTGAAATGTAACGACCACTGTTCAAAGTGCCGTCAATGCGAACAAGAGTTGACCGAGACGTGTAACCAATGGCACGTCATACCATCACGCCAGGTGATACGCCAGTACAGCGATGACGAATACACGCTCCCAATGTGCTTTCATCGCGATGTCGCCAAACACGGATGCGACCAGCGTAAACGGAACCTGGATTCATCCAAAAAAAATGACGTTTTGCCATTCGTGCACCCAGGTTCGTCGTTGAGTACACCATCGCAGGTGCTCCTGTCTGTGATGCAGCGTCAAGGGTAACCGCAGCCACGGTCTCCTAGCTGACAGTCCAGGCTGCTCCAAACGTCGTCGAACTGTTAGTGCAGATGGTTGTTGTCTTGCAGACGTCCCCATCTGTTGGCTCAGGGGTCGAGACGTGGCTGCACGATCCATTACATCCATGCGGATAAGGTGCCTGTCATCTCGACTGCTAGTGATGCGGGGCCGTTGGGATCCAGCACGGAGTTCCGTATTACCCTCCTGAACCCACCGATTCCATATTCCCCTAACAGTCATTGGATCTCGAATAACGCGAGCAGCGATGTCGCGATACGATAAATCGTGATTGGCTACAATATGACCTTCATCAAAGTCGGAAACGTGATTGTACGCATTTCTACACGAGGCATCACAACAACATTTCACCAGGCAAAGCCGGTCAATTGCTATTTGTGTATGAGAAATCAGTTGGAAACTTTCCTCATGTCAGCACGTTGCAGGTGTCGCCACCGGCGCCAACCTTGTGTGAATGTTCTGAAAAGCTAATACTTTGCATATCACAGCATCTTCTTCCAGTCGGTTAAATTTCGCGTCTGTATCACGTCATCTCCTCGGTGTAGCAAAATAACATGTGTGTGAAATCTTATGGGACTTAACTGCTAAGGTCATCAGTCCCTAAGCTTACACACTGCTTAAACTAAATTATCCTAAGGACAAACACACACCCATGCAGCGCCCAGACCGCTCGGCTAATCCCGCGCGGCTCGGTGTAGCAATTTTAATGGCCAGTAGTGTATATTAATGTTTTGCAGCGATACAAATTTAATAACATCTTCTCAGTTTTCAAGCCGCTTCAATTCGAATAAAATTCTCGGGATTTCGATCGCCACCTTCGCCATCATCGTCTGAAGTAAAACCACTGTAATTTAGTAATGTGTATTTAGTTACATGGAAACTGGAGGCTTTAATTGGAAGCGGAACATAACCAATACTGATTACAGGTATCAAATGTGAAAATTACGGCAGTGAAAGTTTACATTATTCAAGTCTCTCCTTTGTCGTCTGTTGTGTAACAGTACAAGATACAGTATGAACACTCTAAGACATTGAAATATCTTTAATGTGTATTATTTGAGTTAGCGAAAAGGTTTCGACAAGAATTCAATTTATTCATTATACAAAACAAATTTTGGTGCTGTTTCTTCTGGAAAAATGTCTCTGGTGTTATTTATTACTACGAAAGCCAAATGTTCACAAACTCATTACTGATAGTCAAACAGCAAATTTATAAATCTAATAACATGCTCTGTGCAAGTTTACATTTAAGAATTCATCTCATTTCCAGCATTAATAATATGAAACAAACATTATTAACTTGATTTGTTGACATCAACTATCGTTTTTGTAATCTGTAATCCAGATCTGTTCTATTTGATGAACAGAGCATAATATTCGCTAATTTTCCGTTATTATACCCCTCAGGAAAATTTAATTTTCACGGTCAACTGTTAACTTTAATGGTCAAATATTTGCAGCATGTGTTTTCATATCGGTTCCACTCTCATTATTTTGACTTTTTTCGTCATGATTAAAATTCGCATGCAGATGTGATTTGTGCTGTTGTCATGTTCCATATTTGTTTCTTACGCTTAGTTCCCCGTACAAGATACCTCTCACTTTTACACTTTACACACTCCCCACACATGAACAGTATTGAACGTGTTGTTCACGCTCTCGATAGTATTTTTATGGACAGCCCTGCAGGTTTCATGGTGTCAATCGACTGCAGCATTACTTCAGACATTAGTCGAGTTCATCCCAGCTGGTGTTGCGGCACTTCTGCGTGCTCCCGGGGGCCCTACACGATATTAGGTAGGTTTAGCAGTTTCTTTGGCTCGTCGGTGTAGATCAGCTGAATTAGATTGGCCGAAATAAAATAAATGGATGATGCAAATGAAATCCATGAAGATTTACTGACGTGAAAACATAACAGCAAAAGTCGGCTAGAAATGCTGACCATGCAGTATATTTAAGCATTAGGCAAGACTTGCACTCGAACCAGAATTTCCCGTTTTTCGGGGCATAGCTCTCGCTCGTTTTATTCTAAAACACATTCATGTTCAGAAAAGACAGAATACCTTGATCGACTATAGATAGTACGTTCATATTCACAGGACATGTACCTTAGTATGTTCTGTGGAAATGAGTATCATTTCAGTCACCTCGGTTCGGATGTTTCCTGTTGCCTGGTAGGCACTGAGTCCGCCATGGGCTCTGACAACTTGTGCCATGCCTGATGGCATCGACGCGTATAAGGCGCGAATGGAGTCCTGTTGTATAGCTATCCATGCTGCATTCTAAAGTTCATCAGTGATGACTGGCACTGGGTCACAGCGATGCACCAGTCGTTTCACCACATCCCACACAGTTTCGATTGGTGATCTGGAGGGCCTGGGCAAAAGGGTGACATCCTGCGACACCAAGAAGGCAACATGTGGTTGTGCATTGTCTTGTTGAAAAATGGCGTCTAGGGTGTTGCGCAGAAAAGGTATGGATGTCATTCACGTAGGTCACACTGGTCACATTGCCCTAGACACGCACTAACTGTGATTTGTGGTTGTACCCAATAGCACCCCACACCGTAAGGCCTTAAGCTGGCGCTGTATGTGTTGTGTGAATGTACTCACTGAGATGCTGCTCCCCCTGTCAGCGGCGAACTAAAATGCAGCCACAACTTTCAGACAAATAGAACCTGGATTCGTCCGAAAACACTGTCTGATCCCATTCCTGTCCTCACTGACGTCGTTACATACACTATTGCCACCCAGCATGTTTCTGCACATTCGTCAACGGCAGATGGAGAAGTGGATAATGCGCACGTAAACCGTGCCTTGGTAAACTGCGACGGATGGACCTGATAGTGTATAATGTGTTACCCCGTTCCATTGTTTCGCCAGAGCCTAGGAGGAAGTAGATCTGTCCCGTAGTACCATTCGGATGAGATGTCGATATTTTGGCGGGTGGGGGGGGGGGGGGGGTCTGTGTGATGCGACCTGACCCATCTCGCCGTGTTCCACGACATCCGTTGCACTGCCGAAATACTTCGTCCCACACGAGTAGCAGTTTTCCGAATGGATGCACCACATTCCTTGATGCCAGTAGCGCGCCCTCTTCCAAACTCACTGATTTGACGGTGAGATTCACCAGTACGTCTGCGAGGCATCCTGGATGTCTGTTCGAGTGACACGTATCCATTACCTTCGGTTTACAGCGACAACGAGAGCCGCAGGCACATTTTACCCTTAGGTGGAGTTGCGTCGCGATACTGTTGTTGACCTTAAACCCGCGCGCCGACATGCTTCAAATTTTAATCATTTCTGAAAAACGTACTAATGTACACGTCCTGTGAATATGAAAGTCCTATCTCTAGTCTTTCATGGTGTTTCGCTTTTTTCTGTATATGAGCTTAAAATCATCTCTCAAACTCTGTCCTTGGGGCAAAACGAGTTTGTTCGTTGTCGTAGTGATTGTGAAAGGAGTGTTAAACAACCTCTGATCCATATGAACCTACGTGCTAGTTTCAAGATGTTGTGCATGGGCGCGTTAGATACAGACACCTTCCACTTTTTTTTTCTTTATTGTTATTTTAAACCTGTACAATAGGCAGGCTGTCAGCAGCATTCTACGCTGCTCTTCAGCCATAGGATACACAATTAGAGATAAACACGGAGAAGACATATAAGTTACAGAACGGTGGGCAATAAAACAGGAGACACATAAAGACAAACACGGAGCCATTCCCACTCGACGGGAATCCACACTGCAAACTGTTGATACGACGCACAAACACTGAAGAAGACGATGGCACTGGTGAACTATGGAGTGTGACGGTGAACACTAAGCATGACGGCACACACGAGATACTGATGGCGGTGATCTCTGGCGTGCGAATGTCCACGTAGCGTGTGCGAGTCCGGGGACCTGCCAAGAGGGGAACAGGGGCGAGGTGGGGGAGAGGGGAGAACAAGGATGCCAATGGCTGAGGATACGGGGCAGGAGGAGAGGGACAGGAGAGGGGAAGCCCGGGGGAGGAGCAGGGAGAAATGGAGGAGGGAGGGAAAAGGGAGAGAAGGGAGGGAGGGTGCCCAGAGGAGCAAGCACAGGAGGAGGGTGGGAGGATCAAAGTATGTAGGAGGGGTAGATGGAGGGGAGGAGGGCATCATCAGGGAGAGGGAGCTGGCGGAAGCCACCTTGGGAGAGGGTAAGGGGGGTGGAGAGGTGGAGACCGGGTGGGACGTGGGAATACAGGTGCGGCAGCGGGCGTGGGTCGGAGAGGATCGGGGAGACGAGCGGGTGAGGAGGATCGAGTTTTCGGGAGGTGTACAGGATCCGGATCCTTTCAAGGAAAAGGATGAGTTGGGGGAAGGGGATGAGATCGTACAGGATCCGCGTGGGGGAGGGGAGACGGATGCGAAGGGCGAGGCGGAGAGCATGACGTTCAAGGATTTGGAGGGATTTGTAAAAGGTAGGGGGGGGGGGACGGAGATCCAAGCCGGATGAGCATAACAAAGAATAGGGCTGATGAGGGATTTATAGGTGTGGAGGATGGTGGAGGGGTCCAGACCCCACGTACGGCCGGAGAGGAGCTTGAGGAGACTGAGTCGGGAACGTGCCTTGGCTTGGATTGTCCGGAGGTTGGGAGTCCAGGAGAGGCGACGGTCGAGGGTGACGCCAAGGTACTTAAGGGTGGGGGTGAGGGCGATAGGACGGCCATAGATGGTGAGATAGAAATCAAGGAGGCGGAAGGAAGGGGTGGTTTTGCCTACAATGATCGCCTGGGTTTTGCAGACCTTCCACAAGACATAACTGCTTTTAGACACGACTTTGGTTTATTATTTGCTGGCCACTTAAAGTCACCTATAAAGCTTGACCCTGGGAGTAGAAATGTATTTGATGACTCCTGGAGCTACGTAACATAAATACGAGGGGCGTTCAGTATGTAATGCAACACATTTTTTTCTCAGCCAATTTCCGTTGAAAAAATGCTGATTTTGTTGTGCGTCATTGTGGAATGCTCTTCCTTTAGCCCCTAAAGTTTCATGAAGGTCCGATAGGTAGCGGCACTACACGTAGCCTTCAAAATGGCGTCTCTAATGGGGGTGTGTTCCAAATAGAAAGACATCACCGAGTTTCTTTTGGCGAAAAAGCGGAGCATCGCAGACGTCCATAGGCGCTTGTAGAACGTCTACCGAGATCTAGCAGCAGACAAAAGCAAGGTGAGCCGTTTGGCCGGGAGTCTGTCATCATGGCAATAATGTCGTGCATACTTATCCGACTTCCCGCCTCCAGTCCGGCCGCATGCAGCTGTGACCCTTACAGTGTTGGAACGTGCGGACATTCTCATTCGAGGTGGTTGACGGATCAGTCAAACACCTCGCCGCTCAGTTAGACGTCTCTGTTGACAGTGCTGACAGATTCGTCCACCAGTTTGTGGGGCGGTGGGTAGAAATTAATCTTCAATTTGTTCGCCGTCTTTGTCACGCGAGCCAGGCAACTAATTTTGTGGTCAGCCAGAAAGTGAAAGGAAACATACTGACCTTAGTTTCCAGTCTGCACGGCCACATTCTGGTCCAGCCCACTGAAAGAAATCTTTCTGTGCTCCTATTTCTTTGCGCGATCAGGACTAATTTTAAATAAAAGTATAAAGTTCCAGTCTACATTGCATTGAGTGAAGTTTCTAGCATACAGCACTAGGGAATTCGCTATTTTGAATTGAAAGCAACTCTTCCTATTCTGACAGCACATTTAGCAGTTCAGAGGCGACTTCTACGATACGTTCCTGCCAGGTTGTCTTTCGCCCTGACTAAAATTTTTCAATGCATGTTTGCAATAAATGTTCAAAATTAATGCTCACCATAAAAGTGGAAATAAAGTCACAACTTGCCATGCGGAATTGGGTAATGCACACAGACGGCACACTAACAGTTACCCTGGCAAATTCTAAGCGATCGACGTCGGTGAACAGTCCTCGCGAGTTCACTATCCGTTTTTATCGCAAAATACGCGATTTGACACGGTTCGGCTCGGACGTCATCCGAGGCAAAGCGCGATCCGACGTTTGACAGACGTGGATATTACGGTGGGTGAGTGCGAAGTGAATCTTCCTACTGCCTCTCGGGCTGCATTTATCTAGGTGCCGGAGCGGACAAACAGAGGGAACATCTGTTGTCTACGGATACATGCATACTGCAGCAGCCTCCGAACGACCGCTTTCTCAGGCACATAAAATTTAATAACATATCTACATCTGCAACTACATCCATACTCCGCAAGCCACCTGACGGTGTGTGGAGGAGGGTACCTCTATCGGTTCTCCCCTCTATTCCAGTCTCGTATTGTTAGTGGAAAGGAGGATCGTCGGCATGCCTCTGTGTGGGCTCTAGTCTCTCTGATTTTATCCTCATGGTCTCTTCACGAGATATATGTGAGAGGGAGCAATGTACTGCTTGACTCTTCGGTGAAGGTATGTTCTCGAAACTTCAACAAAAGCTCGTGCCGAGCTACAGAGCGTCTCTCTTGCAGAGTCTTCCACCGGAGTTTGTCTGTCATCTCCGTAACGCTTTCGCAATTACTAAATGATCCTGTAACGAAGTTCGCTGCTCTCCGTTGGATCTTCTCTATCTCTTCTATCAACCCTGTCTGGTGCGGATTCCACGCCGGTGAGCAGTATTCAAGCAGTGGGCGAACACGTGTGCTGTAACCTACTTCCTTTGTTTTCGGACTACATTTCCTTAGGATTTTTCCAATGAATCTCAGTCTGGCATCTGCTTTACCGACGATTAATTTTATATGGTCATTCCATTTCGAATCACTCCTAATGCCTACTCCCAGATAATTTATGGAATTAACTGCTTCCAGTTGCTGACCTGCTATATTGTAGCTAATTGATAAAGGATATTTCTTTCTATGTATTCGCAACACATTACACTTGTCACATTGAGATTCACTTGCCATTCCCTGCACCATGCGTCAATTCGTTGCAGATCCTCCTACATTTCAGTACAATTTTCCATTGTTACAACCTCTAGATATACTACAGTATCATCCGCAAAAAGCCTCAGTGAACTCGCGATGTTATCCACAAGGTCATTATATTGTGAATAGCAATGGTCCTAAGACACTCCCATGCGGCACACCTGAAATCACTCTTAGTTCGGAACATTTCTCTCCATTGAGAATGACATGCTGCATTTTGTTGTCTAGTAACTCTTCAAACCAATCAAACAATAGGTCAAATAGTCCATATGCTCTTACTTTGTTCATTAAACGACTGTGGGGAACTGTATCAAATGCCTTGAGGAAGTCAAGAAACACGGCATCTACCTGGGAACCCGTGTTTATGGCCCTCTGAGTCTCGTGGACGAATAGCGCGAGCTAGGTTTCACACGATCCTCTTTTTAGAAACCCATGCTGATTCCTACAGAGTAGATTTCTAGTCTCCAGAAAAGTCATTATACTCGAACATAATACGTGTTCCAAAATTCTACGACTGATCGACGTTAGAGATATAGATTTATAGTTCTGCACATCTGTTGGAAGTCCCTTCTTGAAAACGGCGATGACCTGTTCCCTTTTCCAATCTTTCGGAACTCTATGCTCTTCTAGAGACCTACAGTACACGGCTGCAAGAAGGGGGCAAGTTCCTTCGCGTACTCTGTGTAAAATCGAAATGGTATCCCATCAGGTCCGGCGCCCTTTCCTCTTTTGAGAGATTTTAATTGTTTTTCTATCCTTATGTCATTTATTTTGATATCTACCATTTTATCATCTGTGCGACAATCTAGAGAAGGAATTACAGTGCAGTCGTCCTCTGTGTCACAGCTTTGGAAAAAGACATTTAGTATTTCGGCCTTTAGTCTGTCATCCTCTGTTTCAGTACAATTTTGGTCACAGAGTGTCTGGACATTTTGTTTTGATCCACCTACCTCTTTGACATACGGCCAAAATTTCTTAGGATAGTTACAAATTACTTCAGAAACATCTTAATTTTCATTTTTATTCAGTCAAGTTGTTTGAAATCATCGAAAAAGTTTCAGCTTGCAAGAACGAAAACATAGCCTTTTAGAATTTTTATAGTGGAACTAACGGTAGATCGTTACCTCTGAACCATACCTTTACTAGAACTTAAGTCAGTTGTTATTAATACTACAACTCTTAAATTTGGTATAATTCTATGATTTGGTATATTTTTCCATTCACTTTAACCAAAATTCTCTATCATTACAATTACAGGTACTTCATCTACTACGACTGGGTATACTTTAGTTACAAAATTGGTTTTTACTTAATTGCTCAAAAACTATAAGAGGTAGCTTAACGTGGTCTCTCAATTATTATTTTTGGGGTGAACTGAGGCATAAAACAACTTTTCATGTCTCTATGTCATTTATTTAGCGCCTCTGATTTTTCCTAAGAACGTGGATTCCAGTGTCAATTTTTGTTATATATTTTTGGAAAACTGCAACACTTATTTATGGGCTCTAATTACACATTCTGACCAGAATTCTGGCTTTGTAGCTAAATTATTTAGCACCACTTATTTTTCTCTTAAAATGGCATTTCTGCGTAACTGTTAAGTGTAGAACATAAAGACGTCGTACGTGGCACATTATAAAACTAAACTATATTTGAACAAAGTTTTATACATAAATTTTGATTTTATATTTCATACTTAATTGTGGTGCAATACTTGCGCGTTACACGCAGACACGTTAAGGTGACTTGGCGCTCTTAGCAGTGAACTGGGTTAAGTCCCGGCACACACGCTCGCCTCTGTATCTCACACATGATACAGCGCTTGGCTTGCTACGAGTTGAGGTACTGAATGGTGTGTGACCGGTGAGGAGATCACTGATGAAGCAAGATATCGTCACTATCGACCAGATTGCTAACGTCATTTGCTTAGGCCGTAACTACTGTTTCGATTCTGTAAACTTGCGGGACTCGTAATGTGACTACTGTGTGATGTAAGTTTCCCTACAATATCGCTGACGATGAGGCGTCCCTGCTTTAAAGCTCGTTTAACAGACAGTTTGCTATAAAAACTGCCGTGTACTTCAAATTAGAATTTTCTCTGCTGTATAATAATTTTTATTACACTGATGAATCCAAGGTACGGCACTGCCGTGAGTAAATACACTACTGACCATTAAAATTGCTATACCAAGAAGAAATGCAGATGATAAACGGGTATTCATTGGACAAATATATTGTACTACAACTGACATTTGATTATATTTTCATGCAATTTGGGTGCATAGTTCCCGAGAAATTACTACCCAGAACAACCACCTCTGGCCGTAAGTACGACCTTGATACGCCTGGACATTGAGTCAAACAGAGCTAGGATGGCGTGTACAGGTACAGCTGCCCATTCAGCTTCAACACGATACCGCAGTTCATTAAGAGTAGTGCCTGGCGAATTGTGACGAGCCAGTTGGTCGGCCACCATTGACCAGACGTTTTCAGTCGGTGAGAGATCTGGAGAATGTGCTGGCCAGGGCAGCAGTCGAACATTTTCTGTATCCAGAAAGGCCCGTACAGGACGTGCAACATGCGGTTGTGCATTATCCTGCTGAAATGTACGGTTTCGCAGGGATCGAATGAAGGGCAGAGCCACGGGTCGTAACACATCTGAGATGTAACGTCCACTGTTCAAAGTGCCGTCAATGCGTACAATAACGAATACACGCTTCCAATGTGCGTTCACCGCGATGTCGCCAAACATGGATGCGACCATCATGATGCTGTAAACAGAACCTGGAATCATCCGAAAAAATGACGTTTTGCCATTCGTGCACCCAGGTTCGTCGTTGAGTACACCATCGCAGGCGCTCCTGTTCGTGATGCAGCGTCAAGGGTAACCGCAGCCATGATGGTCTCCGAGCTGAGAGTACATGCTGCTGCAAACGTCGTCGAACTGTTCGTGCAGATGGTTGTTGTCTTTCAATCGTCCCTATCTGTTGACTCAGGGATCGAGATGTGGTTGCACGATCCGTTACAGCAATGCGGATAAGATGCCTGTCATCTCGACTGCTAGTTTCGAGGCCGTTGGGATCCAGCACGCCGTTCCGTATTACCCTCCTGAACCCACCGATTCAATATTCTGCTAACAGTCATTGTATCTTGACCAATGTGAGCCGCAATCTCACGATACGATAAACCGCAATCGCGATAGGCTACAATCCGATCTTTATCAAAGTCGGAAACGTTACGGTACGCATTTCTCCACCTTACACGAGGCATCACAACAACTTTTCACCAGGCAATGAGTAACCGTTCGAAACTTTCCTCATGTCGGCACGTTGTAGGTGTCGCCACCGGTGCCAACCTTGTGTGAGTGCTCTGAAAAGCTAATCATTTGCATATCGCAGCATCTTTTTCTAGTCGGTTAAATTTCACGTCTCACTTCATCTTCGTGGTGTAGCAATTTTAATGGCCAGTAGTGTAATTGTATTGTATCTTATAATATACTTTCCGAAATCTGATTAAAATTTGAGCCGGCCGTTGTGACCGAGCTGTTCTAGGCGCTTCAGTCTGGAATCGTGCGACCACCACGGTCGAAGGTTCGAATCCTCCCTCGGACACACATGTGTGTGATGTCCTTAGTATAGTTAGGTTTATGTAGTTCTAATTTCTAGGGGACGGATGACCTCAGATGTTAAGTCCCATAGTGCTCAGAGTCTTTTGAACCATCTGAACCACTTGACCAACCGAGTTTTACATGCCCGAAATAAATTTACGGCCTCTCCTTATTGTGCTAGAACATATATCATTGAATGCTCGCTGTCTGCACTAGTTCGGTACGTCCCCAAAGTGTATAGAATACAGACTGCATTGTGGTATTCAAAACGCGCGAAGTTATCTTAAAATCCCCATTCAAGAAACTTGTGGGTCCCAGATCTTTGACGCTTTTCGATTTGATTACGTCTCAGCACAGATACACTGACGGAAAAAAGTTTCAAGACCAAAAAATATAGAGTAATGAAAAAATGTAGAACAATGAAATTTAGAAAATACATTTAAGTGATTAACGTTGCAAGGTCACAGGCTGATGTAAACGCGACATAAGCCATTGAAAATGTGAAACGCTGGTCCATTAATAACCGGTGTAAGCTCCAGAACATTGAATGCAAGCACGCAAACGTCCATGCATTGTGTTGCACAGGTGATGGAGTTCAGTTTTTGGGACTGTGTTCCACGCCTCTTGCTCTTGGTTCGTATATATAGAGACGGTCAATGCTGGTTGTGGATGACGGCGGAATTGTCATCCGATGATGTCCTATACGTTCTAGAGTGGAGGCAGATCTGGTGATCGAGCAGGCCATTTACATCTACATCCACATCTATATGGTTACTCTGCAATTCACACTTAAGTGCCTGGCAGAGGGTTCATCGAACCATTTTCATACTACTTCTCTACCATTCCACTCTCGAATGGCGCGTGGGAAAAAGGAACATATAAATCTTTCCGTTCGAGCTCTCATTTCTCTTATTTTATTATGATGATCGTTTCTCCCTACGTAGGTAGGTGTCAACAAAATATTTTCGCATTCGGAAGAGAAAGTTGGTGATTGAAATTTCGTAAATAGATCTCGCCGCAAAGAAAACCACCTTTGTTTCAGTAACTGCCACCCCAACTCGCGTATCATATCAGTGACACTCTCGCTCCTATTGCGCGTAAACACGAAACGAGCTGCCCTTCTTTGCACTTTTTCGATGTCCTCCGTCGATCCTACCTGGTGAGGATCCCATACCGCGCAGCAATATTGCAGCAGAGAATGGACAAATATAATGTAGGCTGTCTCTTTAGTGGGTTTGTCGCATCTTTTAAGTGTTCTGCCAACAAAGCGCAGCCTTTGTTTCGCCTTCCCTACAATATTATCTATGTCGTCTTTCCCATTTAAGTTGCTCGTAAATGTAATTCCTGGGTATTTAGTCGAATTGACAGCCCTTAGATTTGTGCGATTTGTCGTATACCCACAATTTATCGGATTTCTTTTAGTGCCCATGTGGATGACCTCGCATTTTTCTTTGTTTAGTGCCAATTGCCACTTTTCGCACCATACAGAAATTCTCTCTAGATCATTTTGTAATTGGAATTGATCGTCTGATGATTTTTACTACACTGCTAATTACAGCTTCATCTGCAAACAATCTAAGGGGGCTGCTCAGGTTATCACCTAGATCATTTATATAAATCAGAAACAGCAGAGGACCCATGACACTACCTTGCGGAAGGCCCGATATCACTTCTGTTCTTCTCGATGATTTACCGTGTATCACTACGAACTGTGACCTCTCTCAGAGAAAATCACGAATCCAGTCTAACAACTGAGACGATACTCGATATGCACGCAATTTGATTAATAGCCGCTTGTGAGGAACGGTATCAAAAGGCTTCTGGAAATCTAGGAATATGGAATCGATCTTAGATCCCTTGTCGACAGCACTCATTACTTCATGGGAATAAAGAGCTAGCTAGCTGTGTTGCACAAGGCAATATGTCGACACTCTACGAGCGGGTGCTATCCTGTTGGAAAACATCCCTTGGAATGCTGTTCAAAAATGGTTCAAATGGCCATGAGCACTATGCGACTTAACTTCTGAGATCATCAGTCGCCTAGAACTTAGAACTAATTAAACCTAACTAACATAAGGATATCACACACATCCATGCCCGAGGCACCATTCGAACCTCCGACCGTAGCGGTCGCTCGGCTCCAGACTGTAGCGCCTAGAACCGCACAGCCACTCCTGCTGGCGGGAATGATGTTCGAGAATGACAGCACAACAGGCCGAATCACCAGACTCACGTACAGTCCTGCAGCCAGAGCGCGTGGGGTAACCACAAGTGTGCTCCTGCTGCCATACGACAATCCACCCAAGACCATAACTCCAGGTGAAGGTCCAGTGTGTCCAGCACGCAGACAGGTTGGCCCTAAACTGCCCTCCTTGTAACAAAAACACGGCCATCACTGGCACCGAGACAGAGCCAGATTTCGTCAAAAACACAACAGACCTCCACCCTGCCCTTCATCTAGCTCTCGCTCGACACCACTGAAGTCGAAGATTGCGATGGTTTTGGGTCAGTGGAATGCTCACTACTAAGCTTCTGGCTCGGAGCTTTTTCATTGTGTGACGGTGGTGCCAACAGCTGCTGCAGATGCAGTACGACGCGCGACGGCCATAGTCCCATCACGACGGTCTTCCCTATCGGTAGTGCCACCTAGAGTCGGAGCCCGATTTTCTTGCGACCGTATGTTCTCGTGTCCATCGCTGCCAGCAGTAATGTATAGTGGCTACATGCCTGCCAAGTCTTTCTGAAACATCGCAGAAGAAACATTCAGTTCCTCGTAGCCCCATTACACGACCACTCGTACGGGGTGTAGAAAATGGCGTCTTTGTCGCCTGAAAGGCATTCTTGACTAACGTCAACTCACCATGTCCAAATTCAAAGGTAACTAATGTTCACGCCCGTTGTAAGTAGGCTGTTTAGGTTTTTTTATTGGTAACGCCACGTAGCGCTCTGTATGAATATCACTGGCTGTGCTGTGTGCAGTCTGTGGCTGATTTGCATTGTTGTTGGCTATTGTAGTGTTGGGCAGCTGGATGTTGACAGCGCGTAGCGTTGCGCAGTTGGAGGTGAGCCGCCAGCAGTGGTGGATGTGGGGAAGTGAGATGGCGGATTTTTGAGAGCGGATGATCTGGACGTGTGTCCATCATAAACAGTACATTTGTAAGAATGGTTGTCATGAACTGCTATATACATTATGACTTTTGAACACTAGTAAGGTAAATACATTGTTTGTTTCCTATCAAAATCTTTCATTTGCTAACTAAGCCTATCAGTAGTTAGTGCCTTCAGTAGCTTGAATCTTTTATTTAGATGGCAGTAGTGGCGCTCGCTGTATTGCAGTAGTTTGAGTAACGAAGAGTTTTGTAAGGTAAGTGAGTCATGAAAGGTATAGGTTATTCTTAGTCAGGGTCATTCTTTTGTAGGGATTAGTAAAAGTCAGACTGCGTTGCGCTAAAAATATTGTGTGTCAGTTTAAACACAGTCATGTATAATTTTTCTAAGGGGACATTTCATATGTCGACCCTTAGCTGAGGATACCTCACTGGAATCTTCTGATTTTTTTTGTAGTTTGTGTTATTAGTGTACCTATTGTTTATTGCTAGCGCGTAACTATACAGAGAATTTCCTTTGTAGTTGTAGTTTTTCATTGTTGTACAGTAAAACAGTTGTGGCATGCATGTAGATTTGCACCAAGTACTTAGCAGCTGCGCTTGCAATCAAGGAGATATTATTTTCGATGCTATGTTAATGAGTTTTCTTATTTTTCTCTTCAAATTGTGCTTTTCTGTGTGTCGTGTGAAATATTGTGACAATAATGGCGTGTGAAAAACGTAATACTAGGCTCCAAAGTAAACTTAGAAATGACAGTGAAGACGAAAGCAGTGTGTTAGCGCCACCGTGTAATGAATTAACTAATGTTCAAATTAGTAATTTGGTAACTGTGCATGGGGAAATGGAGCGGGCTGCAAATAATGGTGTAGACAGTAAAACAATTAGTGAACAGGGAAGCATTATCGATCGATCGGTCGGCAACAGTTCGCCTCAGGAAACCGAAATGACAGGACGCAATCTTGCAAAAACTGTAGATTCAGGTTTCGCGTCTTCACCGTTTTCTCAAATAAGTCAAGACACATTTTCTGCTCGTCAAAATGTGAAAGTCGCCGGTGCAAATGCACTGCCGAAAAGCATAGAGGAACAGATTCCAGACACTAATTCATTATTATTGCAATTAATGCAACAAATGAAACAAATTCAGAGACAAACACAGCAACAGTTCACATCTACATCTACATCTACATCCATACCCCGGAAGCCACCTGACGGTGTGTGGCGGAGGGTACCTTGAGTACCTCTATCGCTTCTCCCTTCTATTCCAGTCTCGTATTGTTCGTGGAAAGAAGGATTGTCGGTATGCCTCTGTGTGGGCTCAGTTAGACACAATGGAAAAAATTTTCAAAAGTTAGACACAATGGAACAAAATCTTCATAAGTTAGAGACAATGGAACAACACCAGAGACAAACACAGCAACAGTTAGACGCCATGGAACAAAATCTTCATAAGTTAGACACAATGGAACAACACCAGAGGCAAACACAGCAACAGTTAGACGCAATGGAACAAAATCTTCAAAAGTTAGACACCGCGCTTGAACAAACACGTGAAGATTTAACTACTGAGTTACATCAAATCGAATCGAAATGACAAAACGTATGTAATGACGGAAAAACACAAATTTGTGAGTATTTCCAACCTATTTTTTCGCGTCATGAAAGTGCATTACAGAATCACGAAGCAGCCATAAAGGAACTGCAAACTATTGTTCATGAAAATCACGACATCTTGCAAGCTAAAATTGACTCAGCTGCATCTATCGACTCGGTTATGTAACTTGAAAAAACTCGGGAAAACTTAAAGGACACAGTAGATTCGATTTCAACACAAAGGGACACTCTGAAACTTGGTTCAGAAAAACATACTGAAGAAATAAGTTCACTATCGGAGAAAGTAGCCGAACTTTCGGATCAGTTCACTAACTTATCTACAAAGGTATATGATGATCTGAGTGACACAAGACCTGTACCCTTCATTGACACAAAAGAATATGAACAAATTAAGAAATTCAAACAAAATCAGAATCAAAGTAATACGCAACACAAAAGAGAAATCCGGGAAGTACAAGATCAGTTGGCACAAGTAATACAAGAATTACATATTTCAGAGGACACTCGCGCTCCAATACGGGAAGAGGGACATAGAAATACGGAACACCCACAAAATAATAACACAGCGCATTTCGGAAATTATGAAAGAAATTGGCAAGGTGCACCGAATTTTGAAATGGAACCGCGGAAACGACGTACCAGTGACCGACACGCGACTTGCCGACACGATGATTTTGACTATAAGCTGTTCATTACTACATGTAAATTCAAAACATTTAAGAATTCTGGCAATGACATTCATCCACAAGCGTGGCTTCATCAATTCTCTCATTGTTTTCCTCCCAACTGGTCATTAAAGAATGGATTAAAATTTGTCTGTGGCTATTTAGAGAATGAACCAGCTGTAAGAATGCGATCGGTCATTCACGATTGCCACAGTGAAGGAGAATTTTATCATGCCTTCCTCTCAGCATATTGGTCTCAAGCTACACAAGACCGAGTAAAACATAGCATCATAATGATGAAACATTTCAAACAATCTGAAATTTGCAGTCTTGTGAAATATTTTGAAGACATGTTGCACAAGAATCAGTACCTGTCAAACCCATACAGCCCCTCAGAACTCATCCACATTTGCTTAATCAAATTGCCTGAACATTTACGACACATTATTTTGGCAGGACGTTGCAAAGATGACATTGAAGCCTTTCAGGGACTGTTACAAGAATTGGAAATTGACACTGACAATCGCGGAACGCGAAAACAGGAGCACAACAATTACAGGTCACATCCATCACAATTCCGCGGTGACAGAAATAATAAATGAACACGACAAGGCTATTCTTACAACGTAAATCGTGACCAAAACAGACACCACCCATATGACAACGGTTGGCAGAGTAGTAATAATGACAGGGAAAGATCACCTCTCTGCGGTAATGACTATCACAGAGACAATCAGAGAAACAGACAATATGGGAATCAAAATAATTATTATCAAGGGAGACGGAATAACCTCAGACGCAACGGACCAGCGCGCAGTTACGATTCAGGGAGAAATTCTCCACCACGTGACTGACAAGACAGAAACTATGGAATCTACCGACATGACGCTGGCCGGAGTGGCCGTGCGGTTCTAGGTGCTACAGTCTGGAGCCGCATGACCGCTACGGTCGCAGGTTCGAATCCTGCCTCGGGCATGGCTGTCTGTGATGTCCTTAGGTTAGTTGAGTTTAAGTAGTTCTAAGTTCTAGGGGACTGATGACCACAGCTGTTAAGTCCCATAGTGCTCAGAGCCATTTGAACCATTTTTTGTACCGACATGACGACAGACGATATAATCGTAACGACAGACCTGAATTGCATCAGAACTGGCGGGATTTAAACAGGGCAGGGCCCTCTCGACAAGGTGAACTTGTAGAAGTTAGGTCTCCAAATCCCAATAACGACGCGCGCCAACAAAGAGACAATAGGCAATGACACATACCGCTGGCAGCCACAAAACGTACTTATGAAACTGACGACGCAGCTGCCGTAGCTAGTAATTACGTAAAAATGGAAGACATGAGGGACATCTTACTCCAGGCACACGACGTAAAACATAACAACATTGCATATCCTGTGATTACAATTACCGTAAATGATGTACAATTTACGGCAGTACTTGCCTCTGGCAGTCCCATTTCAGTAATTAGTGAAACAGCCTTCAGCAAATGCAACAATTCGAACGATTGCCCCACACTTCCGTTACGTAAGATTAAATTACGCAATCGTTGGAAAAAGTGTAGATGTACGCCAACAAACTAACTTAGAATTCTTTTGTCAAAGCCACAGTTTCTCTATGAACTTTCTTATTGTTCCATTATTGTCGACGTAAATTATATTGGGAGTAGACTTTTTGAATGAATACAAAGCAATCTTAAACTTTCACGATGCTGAAATAAGTTTAGAGAAAGAAGGTAAGTCAATAGCTTTGAAATTTGAAGATTGGCTCTCAAACCATGACGAGGAAATTAATCGGCTTTACCTTCTGTTAGACAACAGTTCGGAATTTTCTATGGAACTAGACACTAACAATCACTCTGCAAGTACTGACAGGGATGATATCGACGACATATTTGAAACTAATGAGTTAATTCAGAATAAAATCCAAACAATTGAGAATTGTAAGGACACTGATAGGCAGGACCTTTTTGAGATTTTACAAGTACATTCCACAGTTTTTACTCACAAAACAGGAACAATCAAGGGATTTCAATACCAATTTCGTGTTCATGAGCATACTAAACTTTGTGTTAGACCATACGTAATTCCAGCACGTTATAGGGACTGTGTTAGAACAGAAATACAATCTATGCTTGACGAGGGCATTATTGAGCCTGCAGTAAGCTCATACAACAATCCATTATATGTTGTTGAGAACAAAAATGGATCGATTAGACTTGTCTTAGATCCGAGACAAATCAATACCATTATTTCTGAAACAGACAGGTCGCAAACGATGGAAGAACTTCTCCAAAATTTTAGTAGTGTAAAAGTGTTGTCTTCTATTCATCTCAGATACTGCTTTTATCAGATCTAACTTCATCCAGAATGTAGAAAATACACAGCATTTCTTTGCTTCGGCGTTTGTTATCAATTTCGGAAACTTCCTTTTGGTTTGAACATTTCTTCGGCAGCGTTCATTCGCGGACTAAATTCCATATTACCTGATTTCTTAAAACGTCACATCACCTTGTACGTGGATGATATTCTAATAGCAGAAGCCTCATGGAAATAACAGAATCACATCCTCAACAGTTTGTTACGTACTTTGCAGAATCTGGAATTACAGTTAACTTGGAGAAGTCTGAATTCGGTAGGTCAAAGGTGAGGTTTTTGGGACATATTATTTCTTTTGAAGGCATTCAGCCGGATCCAGAAAAGCTAGAAGCAATCAGAGCCATTCCAGTTCCATCCACAAAATAACAAGTCTGCAGTTTTCTAGGTCTCGTAAATTTTTACCGTCGTTTTCTGAATATGCAAATTCTACTTGCACCAAAACTTCGTTCTCTCACTGGAAAAAATACTATTTGGAACTGGGACGAACAAGCACAGTTGGAATTCAATTCTTTGAAAGAATCGCTACTTCACGCGCCAATACTAACTCATCCAGATCTGTCACAAGATTTTTGTCTTAGCACGGACTCTTCTAACGTCGGCCTTGGTGCCCATTTATTTCAAGAAGCCATAGAAAATGACACTACTGTTCAGAAAACCATTGCTTTTGCTAGCCGAGTATTAACAAAATCTGAAAAAGATTATTCCGTTACTGAATTAAAAGCTTTAACTATCGTTTGGGCATTTAACAAATTCCGTTTCTTTCTTTCTGGCAAGCACGTAAAAGTATACGGTGATCATCATGCATTACAATTTCTTATGTCTTCAAAATTAAATCATGACAGGTTAAAACGTTGGGCATTGTTTCTGCAAGAATTCCGCTTCACAATAGTCTACATTCCTGGCAAGGAGAACATTGTTGCGGACGCACTGTCACGCGCACCTGCTGGGCTAGAGAAAAGTAACACAGAAGGCACCTCGAGAAAAATTTCAGTATTCTTTACATTGAGAAAGTCGCCTTCGAAAACTTTATCACCACATCTTTAAAGGACATTGCTCATGAACAAGATAAAGATCTGATTTGGAAAGAAATCAAAAGTAAAAGGCATGAAAAGACGCACACTCAGATTCAGCATTATTATCTGGTTAGAAACAACATACTCTTCAAACGCTGTACTGTTGATGACAAGCGGTGGGTACTTTGCATTACATACGATTTTGTAAATAAGCTCATTTGGTACATTCTTTTCAGCTACGAACATTTTGGTCCACGAAAATGTTATCATATTCTTCGAACGACTTGTTATTTTAACAATATTGAAAAGCGAATTCGAAGAGTTTTGTCTATTTGTAAACTTTGTCAAAACGCGAAAGCATCTACTATCTCACATCGTGCTCCGTTGTTTCCTATCATTCCTTCTAAATTAAAAGAATTTGCTGCTGTTGATCTTTTGGGACCCCTTGTCAGAACATCGAATAGATTTTCGTACGTTCTAGTGGCTGTTGAACTTAGTTCAAAATTTGTTTCTTTCACTCCGTTACGTAAAGCCACTGGACGGTCTGTATCCAACGCCTTTGCTAAAAATTTCTTACGTGAAGTTGGACACGTTAGTAAAGTCATTTCAGATAACGGACCGCAATTCAGGTCTGCTGTTTGGTCACGTATGCTCCGGAATCATAAAATCAAACCTGTTTTTATTTCATTGTACTCACCACATTGTAACACGTCTGAACGGATTATGAAAGAAATCAATAAGCTTTGCAGACTTTATTGTCACAGAAAGCATCAGCATTGGGACAGATATTTACGCTTATTTCAAAATGTGCTGAATGAAATGCCTCATGACTCCACTGCTTTACCACCTATTCTTGTACTGAAGAATGAAGAACCACCGAACAGAATCAGAGAGCTTGTACCTTTTCCGAATACACGTAAACTTCGACACTAAGACATAATTGATTTAGCTATTAAAAATATAAATTCTGCAGCAGACAAAAGGAGAAAACTACACGGTGAAGCAAATGCAAAGAAATTATATATTGGTCAGAAAGTTCTCATTAAAGCTCATTCATTGTCACATAAGAAGAAACACTTGAGTCACAAATTCATTCTGATATACAATGGACCTTACAGAATCCGACGTATACCACATGATAATTGCGTTGAAGTTGAAACTCTGCGTACTAGGAAGAATAAAGGATTGCACCACATTTCGCATGTAAAACCGTTTATTGAGAGATAATCTGCTTTTTAACTTTGTCTTTGCCATACAACTTATCACTTCACGTTACTAGTATGCTTTCTCAGACCTAGAAACTGTTAACATGCAACAATGTTGAAGTTAAACATCCAGTCAAGAACCAAGAGAACATATTTCAACAGAAATTACGAATGCATTGTTATAGTGAACAGACGACACAGTGTTATTGTGTGTGTACATTCTTGCTTGTTAGTTGCACAATTACGTAACGACCATAAAGCTCACATACTTAGAATATGTAACGGTACTGCTAATGAGATTTTAATGCAACATTTTGGTTCACTTGAAAATACATTCTGATTTAAAGTACTTTCTGAGACATATCAGATGACACAGTGGTTAGTTTATTTGACAGCTACACGATTATATCACGACACTACTAATGAGTGACACAATTTATATTATTGCTTTTGCGCTGTATCTGTTTTATATCTGCACAGTTTTTCTGAATTCTTCTGGAAAGGAAAACATGTTTTATTAATAACTTTTGTGGTATACCTACAATGAGACAGCCTTTTCTGTAGCACAACAATACGTTACACTACAGTACTTACTTCATCACGGCAATAAGCGTAACAACTACGATATCTACACGCATAGCAATTTACTTCGTTTATTACGAGGTAAGTACATTGACTTCTGCAGAACTTTGCTTACGGACGACGATAATTACGACACTTGGCACATGTTTTACCCCCAAGTAATGACAAAGATTATGTTACAACAAGACGCACAATTTAGCGCCGCAGTACACGTATTTGAGTGATTAATTTTGTACTTAAAACATTTATTTTGAAAGATTTTTGAATTAAAATGAATGTTTTCCGTGTTACATTTCATTCCATTTCTGTAATCTGTAACACCTGAGGGTATAATTACATTAATCCTCAGGGGGGTACACGTGTACTTTGTGTACCATGTGTTTTGCAAGCACAAGGAGCCCTAGCTAATATGGTATTTGCTTATACAACTTTACACATCGGTACCACATTCCTCTAACACAGTATTACACAGCTATCTGATTATTTAACAGAGAAACAAACTTTTTTTTTACTACGTCAGTGACAGATGTTTACACAATTACACAGTTGGATAGCTTCACACTTATGAAATTGTATTTCGTCTGTACTTTGTGAACTGTTCATATTTTTCCGGAACCATTGTGATACTATGAGAGCTCTGAATGATGTATTTGGTATGGGATCACGATTTTAAAGTACGTTTGAGGTAGATGACACTATTGAAATGAGCAGAGATTTTTTTTTTTGTTTTGAAATTATTGCAGAAAGTTACGACGTTTTTGGGATTTGACTGAGGTGTTATGATGTTATTTTTACGACGACGATGTGTGTTATTCTGTTGAGGTATGTTTATGATCAATAAGCTGATGCTATATGAGGAATTTGATTATGCTACATATTTATAATGATGAAATATTGAAGAATGTCGACGAATATGTATATGTGTAATAAGGTAAGGCATAATGAGTAGTGGTTAGGGACTCTGATTTGTGAAAAGGGATGTTGGAAACCAAGAATCGTACTTTAAGAGCTATGAAACGTATGTATATGCGTAAATGTATCACAACGCCGACGAAAATTTTTTGGACACTGTTATATTTATAGGATTTTGTTTCTACACATTTGTAACGCAAATCCTAGACCTGTGAAATTTTTTATATGTGACTGTCACTGTAGTGCAAACTGGTGTCGTAAATATTTCGGTAAGAAAACTAAGTGACCTTGACGTAATGCATTATGGGCGACCAGCTGTGTGAGGCGCCTGGAGAATAAACCATTAGGTGGAAAAAAAAGAGACCATTAACCTCGCTATTGACATTTCATTGTAGAAAGCATCGCAAATACGACACGCCCATTACTTGGAAACATATCGTACTTAGTGCTACTTACTGAAATGCTTATGAATTGATGGAAAATATTCTTACATCTGCAAACTTGATTATGACAAGTGTCTTTCGACGAGAGTTGAGAGCTACTGACTTACGAAATGCCACATAGCTATTGAATGATGTTTTTATGCTTTGGTTTGTGTAATTGCTTATTTCATTTGATATCTGTTTTCCAGCTGTGTTGCAGTATTGGTTTTATAAACTAAACTTAAATGCATTTGCCAATGTGAACACTTTCCATCAACAGATCTATTAAATAATTATTTTATGATCCACATTCTTCGAAAAAGGAGCTCTTGGAATGGAAAAAAACAATAAGAAGGGACTAATAACAGTAATTGCATATATAATTTTCTTTTCAAGTACTTGGTAATTTTTTGTAGAATTAGTTTTTGTGGTGCACCACTTTCATTACATAGACATTAAGATGTGATTGTACATTTCCCTTATCTGCATTGTTGTCTTTAGTGTACTATCTTTTCTGCTTGTGGGTTTGTCATATTTAGATATAAGTTATTACATTTACTGCTGCTTGCTTTGCCAATTTCCATTTTTTGTCATTCCTGTTTGTATTAATTGTTTTGTGCTGCTGCATTGACTTGTCCCTTCGTTTATGCATCTGAGCTCAGCAGATTTAAGTTAGCTTAAGGGGGGGTAGACTGTATAAGAGAATGAGTTGCGATTAATTAGAAGCAATGCATTGAGAAGTTATAAGAACAAAGTACAGAAAGCAGGTATAGGTAGGACTTTTTGGATATAATGAAGAACGAACGGAGTTCTCCGAGAAGTAAAGAAAGTTTTGTTTGCAAAATACTGCAGTAAAACACACCCTGTCCTTTCCTTGTGTTAACCCACTATGTGTTTGTGTACCCTTGGGTATTTGTGTTCTTCCTGTCTTTACATGTTTATCTGATGAGAGTTACATTGTAGAAGTTTTCTGATAATATGTTATTTACTTTGTAAAGATGTTTATACATTATTTATTGTGTTTTGTTTTAATGCTCATGTGTGAAGTTGATGTTTCAAAAGTTCTTCTGATCTTTTATGTATTTACTTATGTCATAATTCCTGTAACACTGATCTATATGTTTATTTCTATTCTTTTGTAACGCCTGCGTTACTACAAATGTTATCTGTATTGTTATGTTCTTTAATGATGTATTTTGTACCTTTGTTATTGTATTCTTATGTTATAAAATTGTGATTGACACCAGTTCATCAAATTAAGTAACTTTTAAGTTACATTTCACTGCACACGTTTCTGTTGGTCACAGTATATGGACAATATGTGAGAAGTAGGGACTGATAGTGTTTGCACATGTGTTAATAATTCAGCAAGGAACTGGATAACAGCATTGATGGTTCTAAGGAAATTTCAAACAAATTTTTTGTGAGTGGAAAAGTGGTGGTTTATGGACTTGCTATATTCTCTGTAAGACTCTTCGATGGTGATTGTGCACCTGCACAGTCGCAACAGATGGCTGTTGGCCGTCTCTACAAGGATTACAGTGTGTCTGCACCTTTGCTGACTCACCAATACCATTATTTCTACAAAGACTGCAGTGGGTCTGCACCTCTGTTGGCCCACCAATACCATACTCTCCACCAGGACTGCAGTGGGTGTGCTCTGTGATGACCTACCTACCAATATTCTTCAAATCTTCGACCGACTCTGCTGTGGGTTTGCTCTGTTGTAGCCCATTACCTGTCTGCATGTTAAGAGTCAGCACTGTCTTTCCGCTGGAAGGACAACACTACTTCTTCAAGACTGCATGGAAATCCACTACTTCCGTGTGCATTCTCTTTTACTGCTCAGACTTTGAGAAAAAAAAACTGCAATTTTACTGTGATGAATGATCAGGACTGTCTTTATGGACTGTGAGAAAATTTTAGCTTTTGACCAACATTGTATCAATAAGTGTGTCCATTTGATAACTTTGTTATTGTAATTATGAAAAATTTTATCAAATCATTATTGGCCACTGCCCAAAACAATTTGTAAAATTTTTTTGTGGCAGCATGGGGGCTATGTACGTAGGCTGTTTAGATTTTTTTATTGGTAACGCCACGTAGCGCTCTGTATGAATATCACTGGCTGTGCTGTGTGCAGTCTGTGGCTGGTTTGCATTGTTGTTGGCTATTGTAGTGTTGGGCAGCTGGATGTTGACAGCGCGTAGCGTTGCGCAGTTGGAGGTGAGCCGCCAGCAGTGGTGGATGTGGGGAAGTGAGATGGCGGATTTTTGAGAGCGGATGATCTGGACGTGTGTCCATCATAAACAGTACATTTGTAAGAATGGATGTCATGAACTGCTATATATATTATGACTTTTGAACACTAGTAAGGTAAATACATTGTTTGTTCTCTATCAAAATCTTTCATTTGCTAACTATGCCTATCAGTAGTTAGTGCCTTCAGTAGTTTGAATCTTTTGTTTAGCTGGCAGTAGTGGCGCTCTCTGTATTGCAGTAGTTTGATTAACGAAGATTTTTGTGAGGTAAGTGATTCATGAAAGGTATAGGTTATTGTTAGTCAGGGCCATTCTTTTTTAGGGATTGGTAAAAGCCAGATTACGTTGCGCTAAAAATATTGTGTGTCAGTTTAAACACAGTCATGTATAATTTTTCTAAGGGGACGATTCACCATTACCGTGTGTATTTGTATTTAATGTGAGCCTGATTTGAATGCTGGTAGCGGAGCTATTGGCGCCCCAGTTATCGAGTAGACATCATCTTACAGATGTGGAAATACGCCTACCAACTCTCGGTTAAGTCACACAACTCCTTCTTCGCGTTGTAATTTCTTTTTTCCTTCAGTCAATGTACACACCGTATAGCGCATGGCGCAGAGTATTCTGATTTTTTATTCCTATTCCATTCACGTATTTAGCGAGGGAAATAAGTAAGCCTCTATACGTGCCCCATAACACCTTCTCCTGTATATATATACCGACAGGAAGAAGATTCTGTGATATGCAAATTATTAGCTTTTCAGAGAATTCACACGAGGTTGGCGCCGGTGGCGACACTTACAACGTGGTTACATGAGGAAAGTTTCCAACCGCTATCTCATACACAAACAGCAGTTGACCGGCGTTACCTGGAGAAACGTTGTTGTGATGCCTCGTGAAAGGGGGAGAAATGTGTACCATCACGTTTCCGACTTTGATAAAGGTCGGATTGTAGTCAATCGCGATTGCGGTTTATCGTATCGTGACATTGCTGCTCGCGTTGGTCGAGATCCAACGACTGTTAGCAGAATATGGAATCGGTGGGTTCAGCAGGGTAATACGGAACGCCGTGCTGGATCCCACGGCCTGGTATCACTAGCAGTCGAGATGACAGGCTGTAAAGGATCGTGCAGCCACGTCTCAGCCCTTGAGTCTGGGGACGTCTGCAAGACAACAACCATATACACGAACGGTTCGACGACTATGGACTATTAGTTCGCAGACCATGGCTGCGGTTACCCTTGATGCTGCATCACAGACGGGGGCGCCTGCGATGGTGTACTCAACGACGAATTTGGGTGCACGAATGGCAAAACGTCATTTTTTCGGATGACTCCAGTTACTGTTTACAGCATCATGATGGTCGCTTCCATGTTTGGCGGCATCGTGGCGAAAGCACATTGGAAGCGTGTATTCGTCATCGCCATACTGGCGTATCACCCGGCGTGGTGGTATGGGGTGCCATTGGTTACACGTCTCGGTCACCTCTTGTTCGCAATGACGGCACTTTGAACAGTGGACGTTACATTTCAGATCTGTTACCACCCGTTGCTCTACACTTCATTCGAGTCCGCCGCTCGTGGTCTCGCGGTAGCGTTCTCGCTTCCCGAGCACGGGGTCCCGGGTTCGATTCCCGGCGGGGTCAGGGATTTTCACCTGCCTCGAGATGACTGGGTGTTTGTGTTGTCCTCATCATTTCATCATCATCCAGGAAAGTGGCGAAATTGGACTGAGCAAAGATTGGGTAATTGTACGGGCGCTGATAACCACGCAGTTGAGCGCCCCAAAAACCAAACATCATCATCTCACTTCATTCGATCGCTGTAAGACCCTGCATTTCAGCAGCATAATGCACGACCGCAGGTCCTTTACGGGCTTTTCTGGATACAGATGTGCCCTGGCCAGCACATTCTGCAGATCTCTCACCAATTGAAAAAGTCTGGTCAGTCAGTGATGGCTGAGCAACTGCCTCGTCGCAATACGCCAGTCGTGACTCTTGATGAACAGTGGTATCGTGTTGAAGGTGCAGGGGCAGCTGTACCTTACACGCCATCCAAGCTCTTACTCAATACCCAGGCGTATCAAGGCCGTTATTACGGCCAGAGGTGGTTGTTCTGGGTAGTGATTTCTCAGGATCTATGCACCCAAACTGCGTGAAAATGTAATCACATGTCAATTGTAGTATAATATATTTGTCCAAGGAATACCCGTTTATCATCTGCATTTCTTCTTGGTGTAGCAATTTTAATGCCAGTAATATATATATATATATATATATATATATATATATATATATATATATATATATATATATATATATATATATGAGATGACATCCTAGGGCTTTTAACGCTGATGGATTCACAGGTGTCGCTCTCTCGTCTTCGAATGCAGTTCCTCTAAGTTTACCCAACTGGGTTTCAGAAGGACACTGTCGTCCTCTTGCAAAGAATTCCAGTTCTCGGATGAGTGGTTACGAGTAATCTCCACCAAATCATGTTACTGAAAATATCGTCTCCAAACCTAGACGTTTTTGGTCAATTTAAGATATATGGCTGCTTCTCCAGATACACTTATGAAAATGGAATGCATTCATATAAAGATTATGTGATGTCTTTTGCAGGAGCATGCTACAAACACACATCTAAAGCCTGAAATTCAATTTCGTAAACCATGACGACATGGCAGCATGAGCGAGAAATCATATACAGGGTGCATCAAACTTCGATTCATATCTTCTCAGATTGCATGGGGCAGAAGAATCAGGATTAAGAAATTGTGTACATCATGACAACTGGTCCAAATAATAATGATTAAAATAAAAATAAACTTTTAATATACGACTTTATGTCGATCTAAAAAGTATAAAATAATTTCTCCCAAACCCATACACAGGCTCTGATAATTCGTGATTATGAATTTTTAATAAGTGCGCAAATACTTTTAAGATTCGAAACGAAAAACTTCGAATCCATGCAACAGAAAATAGTAAGGAGGTGAACTATTTATGTATAAATTACGTATTGCATGCGCCCCACCGTTTTTCGTTTTGAATCTTATAAGCATTTTCATAGATATTAAAAACTGAAAACCACAAATTTTCAGTTCTATCTGTTTGGGGATAGGATAAATTATTTTATACTTTGTAGCCAAATTTAAAAATATATATATTTGAAATTAATTTTTATTTTAATAATTATTTTCTGCGTTTTAGTCTTGTGTGTGTGATATTTTTCAATCGATTTCAAATATTTTGATGAGATTGCAACAGGGACTTGTATAAGTTTCGAGTTTATTTCAGTTTCTCTTCACCAGAGTCAACCAATATATTGTTATTTCTGTATATATCTCGCGAATAGGTCGTGAAGATAAAAATTGGTGAGGTTCAAGATCACACGGAAGCTTACCAGCAATTTTTCTTCCCGCGAAATAATAGCGAATCAAAAAGGAAATGGAAAAATAACAGTGGTACGGTGATTACCTTCCACCAAACACCAGATCACAAATCAAGTTAAAACCTCATTGTCATCCAGTTCACAGCTGTGTCGAAAGTTTCAAGTCTATAGTTCACCGGAAAATTAGTTTAAGGCCAATTGCAAAATTTATACTAAACATACAAGCAGTTAAGTAAGAGACTAAATAAAAACGTGTTGAAAAGCCAATATTTTTTAGATGAAAATAGGTTTTAGCCTATGTTACATTAGCGTAAATATAAGGAGATCTTCCGTGCTGAAATAAAGCTACTTCTATAACGAAAGAAGTATACTGTTCTATTCTGCTGAAGAAGCGAAAGGGAGTCCCTCGAAACGTATTTCACGGATGCACTTTCTTCCACTGTGGACGTCGTGGCAAGGAAAATATTCGTTATCTCCGTTGCGGTTTGTTCGCTCACCCTTACCGACGATGCTTCTACTGTCGTTCTCCGTTTCTCTTTCATATGGGTGGTCTCGGGTTCATGGCAGTCTCTCACACTAAATTTCACCTAGTGAATGCTACCGCAGTCTATCGCAAACTTACTTTTTCTCGCCTAGCTCAACGGCATCTCCCCTTCCTCTCTTTTCCTGCTGGCACATTGGCCTCTGTCATATCGATAACTCTGAACAATGCCATTTTTTCAACTTCGTCACTCTTGCAGATTTTGATTTCATCGATTGGACCAAAGACCCTCCCATAAACAATCCAATACCCTCCTTACAGTATCGCCGGTTTGTCGATAGGTCGCTGCTCTTTGTTTCTTTTTCCACTACATGCTGCATGACCACATTTTTAAATTAAGTTCTCGTAGCCTTCGCCGTCCAGTAAACACAGCATGTATATGAATGTACGCCTCGCTTCTCACTAATAAGTTGCCTTTGTCCAGAAGCTGCTGTTTCAATCAGAATGTTCTACTACTGATTACATACTTACATTATTGTGCGACATGTTGCTGCTACTGTGATACTGGTCACGGCTATAATATATAATCTTTTTCCATAAACCATCAACATTTAAAAAATTGACTGTCATTATGGTCACTTCTGTACCGGTTTTCAAACATATAGCAGTTTCAAGTTCGTCTACAATAAGACTTACGTGGAGGCATAGCGGGCGTGGTTGTACATACAAATATGGTCATGCAGGGAGTGTCATTAGTGGGTGTATTTGAGGAAATTGTGTCATTCGTACTGTATGACATTTTATGCAGTGCACTCTTCAACTCCCTGCTTCTTATCTACAGTATTGTTAACACGTTCTGTTGCGCCTCACGGTTTATGTGATCGCTTCGTTAAGTTACAGGGTGTCCTTTCTTAAAGTTCCAGTTTCAAAATGCTGTAGAAAGAGGACGACTGTCCAGATTGTAAAATTTAGGCAGCATATTATTGACGCACAGAGAAACGTAATGGAACTAACAAAAAATTAACGAAAATTATTCCAATTCATGACACTGTGATCGTCTTAACGTAAATAGGGTCCGCTACAAATGACAGATGAATCGCAATACGACGGCTATGGTTTGAGTTGAACATTGCACCATCCGCACTGTTCAATGTGCATGGCTGCCCAAGACCGACAATCAACATTGGTGGTACTGTTGGGTAGAGTGACGTCGGTGCCGTTTGTTACGTTACATACAACAAAATTACATATATATTTTTATTTTTTAATTTATCAGCATGAATTTTTCTTTTGTTAGTGCATGAGTCTTTCTCTCAGGGATATTATCTTTTCTTATCAGTTTTACTTACGTGCATAAGTAAATATGATACGGGTACTTGAAGGGCCGCTGTTATCCATGCGCCAACTTTAGATTTTGAACGTGATGACTAAAATATACACTCCTGGAAATTGAAATAAGAACATGTAACGCCGGAAATGCATATCCTCCTATTTCCATCTATTGTACTACTTTTTCCCTTGCTTTGTTACCTCAAGATATGACATTTCTGTCTCTTTGTATATTGTAATTGTTTTACTATTTGTATATTTATGCATTTATGTCGATGTATAATTGGTTTGTTTCGTAAATATTATTTGTATTTTTACGCTGGGTCTTGCCTAGGGAAAACTGCTATCGAACGATTACGTCGATAGGTCGTGTGAAGAATCAAAGTGTGTAGGATCTTTGGTAGGGTTAACTCTGCCGCGTGGAGCGCGGGCTGAGTGAGGGAGTCTGGCGGGAGTAGCGAGTGGAGCAGGTGTGTTGTGTGACGCTCCCGCGAGTTGCCGCGCTTTCGGGGTTTGGCAGCATGTAATTGCGCTCGACTTGCGATGATAGTTTCTGACATGGTGTCGCGGACTGGAAACATTAACTAGCGCACATCAAGAGCCCGTTTCGTCTGGTGACCGTGTCGAGAAGAAGGCGCGCCAACATCCAGCTTCTGCAACAGTGACGGCCGACAATGAGTGACTGTCGCCACCTCCTCGATCGACGGCTTCAAACCTTCAATCAACCATCAAGGAAGACTGGAAGCAAGTAAAGTTTTAGAACTGTATGGCAGACCTCAGCTTTTCAAACTGTACCATTTTCGTAACTATAATAACAGCAACTTAGCATGAACCTTTGTTGCTCATTGTCCCAATTGCATTACCAAGCAGGGCCCCTTCCTTTTCCGAAATGAACCCGAGTGTCGTTGAAATTTAAACGCCAGCACTAAAGTAATATAGCTAATTCTATTTCACTGCTTTAATTTCAAAGTTCAGTTAGCTGGCTACAATATTCAGATTACACAAGCACAAATTAAGAGTGCGAGTTTTGTTATCGTATTTTAGCTTACCTGTGACTGCAGCTCAGCTTGGTACGTACTAAATTTTACTATTGTTAATTGTTCAGAATCATTTAATTCAAGTTCAAAGTTAAATCTCTTATTTCCAAATTGCGTAGATTCAAGTAGTTTTTTGAAATGATTGTTGAGGTAGTCCAAGACTAACCGTATTTTACTGAATTTCGATGTGCTTCAGAAAGAAAGCTCACTATTAACTTCAGTCACTAAATTAACTTTCGATTTTCCGGTTTTATTAATTCTTTGCTAAATTAAGTCAGGGTGTAGCGAAATTTATTACTTCTGACAAACTTTCAGTTTTCACACTACACGTGTCAACCTTCAGTTGCCACGCTTCTAGTGCTAATTATATGTGTAATAACCTTTCTTTTTCAGTTACTATAGTAATTGTCCTTAGGACTGGCGACCGTGATTTCCCCCAAATCTCAAATACCTAATTACCGCTAGTTAATTGTTAATGTAACAGCTGCACATTTACTTTCTTTATTAACTTTACCCCTTTTCAAAATTAATTTCCACCAGTTTCATTAGCACATTTCCTTTCATTTAGATGTAACCCTTTCCTCCCTCTTTACCGACAGCTTAACTTCGGTGACGATTCCTTTTCCAAAACTCCCATTAGGTACACGCGGTTTCATCTTTCACTGTCATTAAGGTCGGAAAGTGAGGGGGAGGTTACACGTGGCGACCTGGTGACAGGACAATCTTCAGATTTGAGGTTGTTCTGGACACGAATTTTGCATTGTGCAAATCTCGTAACAAAGTATTGGTTACGTACAGGCCGTTACGTCAGCGAGAATAAGTAGTGGGAGTAATCCTAATTATATTTGAGATTTGGCATTTATATTGAAAATTATTAAAATGAGTGAAGGCAACAATTGCCAAAATTTGGTAGACTTGGATACGGAACAATCGGTCGAACAGTGGGAAACGCGCGCCGCGGTACCCATTGTTCAGGGGCAGGCGGCTAGCATGAAAGACGCGACCACCGAAACGCAACAAAGAGCAGAAATGGAATTCCAAACTTTAGAAAATGTTTCGGAATCGGAAGTGAAAATCAAACCTGAATCCCTTTATGACGAATACGGGGGGACAATTAAAGAGGAAGCCGCTACGGAAGTGGAACCGGTAGTTTCCGGGAATTTAACTGATTTATTGAATGTTTTGATTAACGAAATCAAGAGTCAATCGGCCAAGCTAGACAATCAGAACAAAGCTATTAACGTTGTTAACAACAATGTTGGAGTTGTTAATACAAAAGTTGATAAAATCAAAGAAGATATTGTTGTAATTAATACCGAAATCGGTAATCTTAAACAGGAAATGATAGGCGTTCAGGCGGAAATTGCGAGCATAAATACTCGTTTTTATTCCGAAATTAGCAGAATCGAGAAAAGTGTAGGAGAAGCAGTTGCTCCGATCATCGAGAATAAGGTGACGGAACAAATTCAATTAGTGAAAAAAGAGGATCAACAGAAGGTGGAAACTTTAAAGGCTTTAGTGTCCGAAGTAGACACTAAAGTGAGGGAGCAAGCTAATACCTGCGAAGAGAAAAAGAGGGAAGTGGAAACGCTTGCGACAACCACTTGCCAAGTAATTACGAGAGTGTCGGAATTAGAAAAGAAACTTGACGAAAAACAGAGCTATGTGCCAATCTGTGCACATAGTTCGGAATTGTTGACGAAAGAGGAGCGGTTCGACCCCTTGAAAAAAGGCGGTATACACGCGACGGATTTCATTAAAAATTGTGAAAGAGTTTTACCCAGATCATGGACTAATGAGAGAAAAATTAATGCGGTTATTGATGTGCTGGCTGGTGATGCCAAGCGTTGGGGCTTAAACCTCAACATTACTAACCTACCTTTTGACGAGTTTAAAAATTTGTTTCTGGCTGAATACTGGTCAGAGCAAAAACAGCAAAGTGTCTGGCGCGAATTTGTCGTATCGAGGCCTTTCGATGCGAACTCGCGCGGTTCGATGAGGGAGTTTTGTGAGGGCTGGATCCGCAAGTTGGAATATTTGCGTGATCGCCGCACGGAATCCGAAATAGTCTGGGAACTCTACAAGAAACTTCCAGATGATACAAAACGCTACGTAGGAAGCAATTACAGGACAATCAATGATTTCCTGGAAAGAGTTGAGGACGAGGACAATTGGCGCAATAATCGCGACAGTGGTAGAGGCCGTGGTAACAACAACGAGTACCACAGCAACCACAACAATGATAACCATGGGAATAATGCATACCGCAGCAATAACAATAATGGTTCGGACCGTAATAACAATCGGTACAATGCAAATAATAACAGGAATGACAGAAACCAGTATCATACTAACGTGATACGGGCTTCACAGAATAGTAATAACGCCAGAGGGTGTGATCAGCCGCCTCAGCAGCATCCGGGGAGCGTATCTGCTGGGACGAGACAGGGAAACCATTAGCCGCGCCGGTGAGGGGCCGAGCGGGCGTGGAGAAATTTTGGCGGCCCAATAACAAGAGAAAACCCAGGTGTCGCCGTTATGAAAATTCCGTATGGAATAATCAACGGCGGGAGAGTGTGCCAGTGTTAAGAGAAAAGAGTGCGCCCACAAGTAGTAGATCAGCTGTATACACGGCAGTAGAAAATACATTCGCTGTCAGTGAGAACAATTTAAGTAGTGTTCCGGAAATCGATCATAAAGTGGCAGCTGTAATACCCACAGCGGAACTGGAGATTGAGTTTAAGAATGATTCGCAATTGTTGAGAGAAGATCAGGTGTCGGATAACACGTCCGTCATCGAGCGAGGGGATGCAGAGAGGGATGAGGTCTGGTTAAGGCAGTTCGGTCGCTTATACGACGAACTAAGAGATTATAGGGGTCTGTATGGGAGAAGTGTTTATGGGGAGCGCGTGAAGGATTTTCCGCGTCTCGTCCCGCAGGAAGATAGTGTTTGTGAAATGATAGAAAGTTCTGGCCCTAATCGGCAGACTTTACTAGAAATAGTTGATGTTAAGGGGGAGCACGAGCAAGATTCGTCGTGTTTCGTCCCGCAGGAGTTAGATGTTGAAGTAGTAGCGGAAAGTTCTGGCCCTAACCGGCAGACCTTACCGAAAGTTTCAGTGGTAGAAGTAACCGACCCATCCGACGCAAACCTCCAGTTTAAACATTGCGAGAGTATTAAGGAGAAAGATTGCGAAAATTTTAGTGATAGCCGGACACGATTGGTAGAAAAGCACATAGATTACAACGTGTATGAGGTTAGAGCTGACATTATACGGTCAGACGATAGCAGTGTGGGTTGCGCAGATCTAGCGGAAGTAATTGCAGATACTACTGGGCACATTTCTCCAGGTAGATTGGCAGATGAGATTAATCTGACCAAAGTGGAATCAACGAAGGTCACGATTAATGAATTGATAGCAAAGCAACACTCACTAGTTGACGAGTTACAGGAAAAGGTTTCGGTATTGGAGGCGAAGCTACAGACTAAGCCTCAGGACAAACGTGTTGAAATTAAAACTGTATTTGAACAGAGGCTGAAAAAGCCGCCAGATAAGCCGGATTTAGGGTCAAAGCCGGATGGTTTTTTCTGGAATGACCTGGATATAGACGAGGATTTACTGCGGGAAAATAAAGAAACAGTCGAGGACAAGTGTAGACAGATAGTAGTGTCTGTTAATATGCACGACCTACAACTAAACGTGTTGATTGACACCGGTGCAGAATTGAGTGCTGTATCTGGGAAAATATTTGAGTTACTGAAAGACAGACCCGGCATCGTAGTTATGCCAGTAACAGGAGTGAAAATTATCGGTGCTACTGGGAAGGCCAGTAAACCGGTCACAAAACAGATTTTTGTCAACTTCGAGATAGGTGGGGCACGATTTGAACAAGAGTTTGTCGTCGTGCCAGACTTGACTACGGAAGTAATTATCGGGTTAGATTGGCTATTAAAGTACCGTGCAGTGATTAATTGCGAAAGCAAAACTTTGACATGTACGTCACAAGATAAAACGATAGTAGTTAGTTTTGACGAGGCAGGAGACGGTGTGCATAAGCAATACCAGCCTATACACATTGTTAACTGGCCGGATGACATTTACGTAGGAATGAATTTGAACTGCCGAACGTGAGGAATCTCGGAATTGACAATAGTGTAGAAAGTGAATTGGAAAGTATTGTAGACGGTGTGTCAAACGTAACACACGAACAAAGACGAGGCCGACTTTGCCGTACCTATTGCCATCACAATCATAGGGCATGGGGAAAATATGTAGCAGTATTTGAGAGAATTATGAACACCTTGAGACATGAATCGACGGGATTTTCTCCAGAGGAAATCCTGTTGGCTGACAGAAGTAAAAGTTTAGTGGAAGAGATAATCAAATTCCCTCCACGGATTGACATTAGTATTGGTGTGAAAAAAGATCGTTTGCGAGAAGTAATGAAGCTAAAAGCCGATGCTCGCATACGTCGTCATGACGCAAAAGCGCGTTTTGCTAAGTTTGCAATCGGAGACTTAGTACTTGTAAAAGCTCATGAGAAATCGAGCGAGATAGACAATGAAATCTCTAAATTTAAGTTTGTTTATAATGGACCATATAAAGTCATTGGTACACCTCACACAAATGCTTATTGCTTAGAGTATCCAAGCTCTGGAAAACGATTAGGTATACGGAATATTGTAGACTTGAAATTGTACCAACCTAGGATCGATTAATACCACACAATGGGTAACTTGTACAGTATGTAAATATAGAGTGTAAGATTTAAGGATGTGCCATGTTACGATGTTTTTGCCTGACCTAGAGGTCATTAAAGAAGTTGTAATTAATAAGTAATTAATTTTGACTAAATGATTTAAGAGTAACTGATTAGTAATCATCTGAAAAATCCAAGCTGCTAGTTTAAGTTTTCAGCTGAGTCACAGTAGATTAAGGAAAGTAAATATGCTTTTGTAACTAGCTGTCAGATTTCATGAATGTGTGTTTCATTAGTCATTGCCGATGTACTTAGACGCTGTTTTAAGTTTCAGGCTAGTACATGCGTGTCATGATGGACAGTGTTGAGTTATCTGCTGTGATAGTGTTTATGGACTCCTTGAGATTACTCGGGAGTGAGTTTTTCCGAAAGAATTCAGTCAAACGGACGTTCTGGAAACGCCGTTACAAGGGGGAGTGAGATCAAGCGTGCCGCAACGCCGGGCGCAACAATAATGGAAAGACCGAGCCGCTGTCGGCTCTTGTGTCGCTGTCGGCTCTTGTGCCGCTGTCGGCATTCTTTTTACTTGCGGGTACGGAAGGCGGAACTGTTTTTCTTCCTGGAGAGCTGAAAGAATTCTACTGTCAATATTTATGTTTTTTTTCGATCTGCTGTATATTATTTTCTTGTTTAGCGTTAATTGGACATGACGAGAATATTAATTATGAAAAGGTTACATAAAATTGTGTATTCTATGTAATTAATTATTAGTTTGCGTATTTTGATATACCTGTTTTTTATGACCATGTACTCTAATCAATTTTGTAAATAGTATTCCATTTCTTATAGTGTTACGAATTTTAATGATTTTGGAATAGCTAAACCATTTTCTATGTTTTCTATGAATTTTGATATGTTGTCAACCTGTTTTATTTTGTGCAAGATGACAGAGTGGAATAAGATTAGGAGTGTATCCACTCAATTATTATTGTCTAAAAATTGGTTTATGATTGATTAGACGAATGCTAAATTTTTTTGATGTTTTGAGCATATGCATTTCCGCTGTTTCTTTTTTGGAACATTTTCTGAGTCTGTTTACGTTACACGAACATCCTCAGACAATGTGGGGCACGTATAACGCCGGAAATGCATATCCTCCTATTTCCATCTATTGTACTATTTTTTTCCTTGCTTTGTTACCTCAAGATATGACATTTCTGTCTCTTTGTATATTGTAATTGTTTTACTATTTGTATATTTATGCATTTATGTCGATGTATAATTGGTTTGTGTCGTAAATATTATTTGTATTTTTACGCTGGGTCTTGCCTAGGGAAAACTGCTATCGAACGATTACGTCGATAGGTCGTGTGAAGAATCAAAGTGTGTAGGATCTTTGGTAGTGTTAACTCTGCCGTGTGGAGCGCGGGCTGAGGGAAGGAGTCTGGCGGGAGTAGCGAGTGGAGCAGGTGTGTTGTGTGACGCTCCCGCGAGTTGCCGCGCTTTCGGGGTTTGGCAGCATGTAATTGCGCTCGACTTGCGATGATAGTTTCTGACATGGTGTCGCGGACGGGAAACATTAACTAGCGCACATCAAGAGCCCGTTTCGTCTGGTGACCGTGTCGAGAAGAAGGCGCGCCAACATCCAGCTTCTGCAACAGCGACGGCCGACAATGAGTGACTGTCGCCACCTCCTCGATCGACGGCTTCAAACCTTCAATCAACCATCAAGGAAGACTGGAAGCAAGTAAAGTTTTAGAACTGTATGGCAGACCTCAGCTTTTCAAACTGTACCATTTTCGTAACTATAATAACAGCAACTTAGCATGAACCTTTGTTGCTCATTGTCCCAATTGCATTACCAAGCAGGGTCCCTTCCTTTTCCGAAATGAACCCGAGTGTCGTTGAAATTTAAACGCCAGCACTAAAGTAATATAGCTAATTCTATTTCACTGCTTTAATTTCAAAGTTCAGTTAGCTGGCTACAATATTCAGATTACACAAGCACAAATTAAGAGTGCGAGTTTTGTTATCGTATTTTAGCTTACCTGTGACTGCAGCTCAGCTTGGTACGTACTAAATTTTACTATTGTTAATTGTTCAGAATCATTTAATTCAAGTTCAAAGTTAAATCTCTTATTTCCAAATTGCGTAGATTCAAGTAGTTTTTTGAAATGATTGTTGAGGTAGTCCAAGACTAACCGTATTTTACTGAATTTCGATGTGCTTCAGAAAGAAAGCTCACTATTAACTTCAGTCACTAAATTAACTTTCGATTTTCCGGTTTTATTAATTCTTTGCTAAATTAAGTCAGGGTGTAGCGAAATTTATTACTTCTGACAAACTTTCAGTTTTCACACTACACGTGTCAACCTTCAGTTGCCACGCTTCTAGTGCTAATTATATGTGTAATAACCTTTCTTTTTCAGTTACTATAGTAATTGTCCTTAGGACTGGCGACCGTGATTTCCCCCAAATCTCAAATACCTAATTACCGCTAGTTAATTGTTAACGTAACGGCTGCACATTTACTTTCTTTATTAACTTTACCCCTTTTCAAAATTAATTTCCACCAGTTTCATTAGCACATTTCCTTTCATTTAGATGTAACCCTTTCCTCCCTCTTTACCGACAGCTTAACTTCGGTGACGATTGCTTTTCCAAAACTCCCATTAGGTACACGCGGTTTCATCTTTCACTGTCATTAAGGTCGGAAACTGAGGGGGAGGTTACAAACACCGTGAATTCATTGTCCCAGGAAAGGGAAACTTTATTGACACATTCCTGGGGTCAGATACATCACATGATCACACTGACAGAACCACAGGCACATAGACACAGGCAACAGAGCATGCACAATATCGGCACTAGTACAGTGTATATCCACCTTTCGCGGCAATGCAGGCTGCTATTCTCCCATGGAGACGATCGTAGAGATCCTGGATGTAGTCCTGTGGAACGGCTTGCCATGCGCCTCAGTTGGACCAGCGTTCGTGCTGGACGTGCACACCGCGTGAGACGACGCTTCATCCAGTCCCAAACATGCTCAATGGGGGACAGATCCGGAGATCTTGCTGGCCAGGGTAGTTGACTTACACCTTCTAGAGCACGTTGGGTGGCACGGGATACAAGCGGACGTGCATTGTCCTGTTGGAACAGCAAGTTCCCTTGCCGGTCTAGGAATGGTAGAACGATGGGTTCGATGACGGTTTGGATGTACCGTGCACTATTCAGTGTCCCCTCGGCGATCACCAGTGGTGTATGGCCAGTGTAGGAGATCGCTCCCCACACCATGATGCCGGGTGTTGGCCCTGTGTGCCTCGGTCGTATGCCGTCCTGATTGTGGCGCTCACCTGCATGGCGCCAAACACGCATACGACCATCATTGGCACCAAGGCAGAAGCGACTCTCATCGCTGAAGACGACACGTCTCCATTCGTCCCTCCATTCACGCCTGTCGCGACACCACTGGAGGCGGGCTGCACGATGTTGGGGCGTGAGCGGAAGACGGCCTAACGGTGTGCGGGACCGTAGCCCAGCTTCATGGAGACGGTTGCGAATGGTCCTCGCCGATACCCCAGGAGCAACAGTGTCCCTAATTTGCTGGGAAGTGGCGGTGCGGTCCCCTACGGCACTGTGTAGGTCCTACGGTCTTGGCGTGCATCCGTGCGTCGCTGCGGTCCGGTCCCAGGTCGACGGGCACGTGCACCTTCCGCCGACCACTGGCGACAACATCGATGTACTGTGGAGACCTCACGCCCCACGTGTTGAGCAATTCGGCGGTACGTCCACCCGGCCTCCCGCATGCCCACTATACGCCCTCGCTCAAAGTCCGTCAACTGCACATACGGTTCACGTCCACGCTGTCGCGGCATGCTACCAGTGTTAAAGACTGCGATGGAGCTCCGTATGCCACGGCAAACTGGCTGACACTGACGGCGGCGGTGCACAAATGCTGCGCAGCTAGCGCCATTCGACGGCCAACACCGCGGTTCCTGGTGTGTCCGCTGTGCCGTGCGTGTGATCATTGCTTGTACAGCCCTCTCGCAGTGTCCGGAGCAAGTATGGTGGGTCTGACACACCGGTGTCATTGTGTTCTTTTTTCCATTTCCAGGAGTGTAGTTGCCGTTAACTGAATTCAATGTAATTTTGTTAATTCCTATTTACTGATTGCAAAGCAAGGCTCGAGAGAATTTCGATTGTTGCCGTGGAGCGGCCAAGATAAAACTTATTGAACTCATGGAATCTGTATAATTGAAGAAATGAACTTTAACGTAAATTAATTATCTGCTGCAATTTAAAAAGTTCTTACAACCAAATCTCTCGCATTTACAGTTACTGTTAACACGTAAAAAAATAATACTTCGGTGCGTAATGGCCGACCAGAGGCTGCATCAGAAGATGAGCTTCCCGCAGCGCAAATTACTGAAAAAATGCTTATTAAAAATAATTAGCCACTGCGACCATGTGAGGTGACAATTATTACAAGGAAATTCATTTTTTGATAACAATAATAAGTTTATTTTAGAATAATACAAAATAACTTACATAAAATATGTGTAGCCGCTCAATGGATGCCTTCCGTATCGCGAAAACAATGTGTGTACCATGAAGTACGTCCTTCCCCCTCGGCCGTACAATCGCGTCTCTTTCGATCCTTTTTTATTTTCATAGACATTAAATAAAGATGCCACTCTTAAATTATCGCTGCATATCAGTTGTTTCAAGAACATTAACTGTATCTTTTATACCAATTATATTCATAAAATACGTTAACTACGGTTTACAACCGATAAAAATGTCAATATTTATGTGACGTACCGTCACAATAGATAAGCCCGTCCACCACGGCAATATATCACAACCGATGGGAAAAATCGGATTTTAAATGTCCTGAGGCCAAAAACCGCATAAAAAGGAAACAACATCGCTTTTTAGTTGTCATGGGACAAAAAAAAAAAAAAGAAACGCGTAGAAAGCAAAATGACATCGGTCTCTAATTGTCATGAGACTGGCGCAAGGTATGTTCAGTATGTTGTCCACTATTTTCTGCCAGAAGTTGTAATCGAGAAAAAGCATGTTCCACAACAAATCGGAGTGTCTCGGAAGTCGCATTCAGAATGCGTTGCGCAATGCGTAACCTCAATTCAGGTACGTTCGTAATTGGAGCACTGAGCAGCACATCTCTCAGATAATCGCATATCCACAAGCCAAACAGATTAAGATCTGCTGATCTGCACGGCAAGGCTGTAGGGGCCGACGGTCGATAATTCTTGCATTTCCGAACTGCCTCTGCAACAGCCGCTTCACAAGCTGTGAAATGTGGAGACGACAGGCAACTTGTATACAAATGATCCTACTCACGCTTCCACGTTGTTCAAGAACCGGAATGACGTTGGTGCTCAGCGTTTATCGGTGGCAGAGCCCGCGCGGGGTTGCCGCGCTGTTAGAGGCACCGTGTCACGGATTGCGCCACACTTCCCACTGTCCTCCCTGGGGCATGGGTGTGTGTGTTGTTCTTAGCGTGTGTAAGTCTAGGGACCGATGACTTCAGCAGTTTGGTCCCTTAGGAATTCACACTCATTTCAACATTTCTGAACCAGTGACAGTACAGGTGGCAGAACCCGCAGGACTCATCTCTTCGACAAAATACGCCCTACTATATACGATGCCATCAGCGCGCACCACACAGTCATCTCCGCAGAATGAAGCGGTACCGATTAGTGTGCGTGCAGATTTTCCACGTACTGACATGTCGGAGATGGGGTTCGTCTGCCCACAGAACGTTCCACTGCCATTAAATGACCAATGCGAGCAAGATATTCTAGAGCCAACGTTTACCCGGCTGGCAGTTCAGCCGAAATCAGGTTCTGAATATGCGTGATTTTGTTAGCGTAGCAAAGCAGGATGTTTCATAGGCTTTTACTCACCGTGCTCGCAGGCATGTCCAACAAGGCGCAATTCCCCGTGCACTGCATATTTCCACATGACCGCTCGACCCCTCCTCCGATGCTGTGGCCACGTCTTCGACAGAGGTCGGATTAACTGCTTTTCTCCCTCTGCCACATTGCACTTAAAAAGAACTTTATAATCATTTTCTGCAGACGCTTAGCAGACATCGGAAAGTCATACCCTTCAGTGTGCGGAAGTTCTGCAGAGTTACTGGCGAACAGTCAGTGCTCTTGTAAAAGACCTTTACCAACAGCGCGCGACCCTTCATGGAGATAGTCACGTTAAGGCGTATCGGACGCAAACTGGACAGCCGTGTGTCTCGCGTCTGTTAGTTTACATATACTGACGCTTACAGCGTCACTTGGTAAAATTTCCCCCAGCCTCAGTAACTTGCTGTTCAAATCTGACGTCATTCTGAGCATGGTTCTCTTTCTACCAGACGTGTGTAGGCTGCATTCCGCTTTTAATCTGCCCATGCTTGCCTGTTATCCAGGCAGACGAGCTGCCGCACAGTATCAGCAGAACAGGGGGGCAACTTCAGCCCCATCCAAGCCAAGCTGAGCCCAAACCAAGGAAGCTACAGGAATCTTGCGTGCCTGCCTGCCTTCCTGCTTTGCTATACTACGTAGCAGCTTGTTACGTACGCTTTCACTGTAGTGTTACGAGCAGGTTTCGGAAGTTGATCAAAAGTCCTTTTTTACCTGAGTATACTTGGGTATCACAAGACGACGCTTAGTGAAATATACATTCGTTTTGTGCGATTGTAGGACAGAAAATTGAGGATTTCATTTGTTCTTTTTTTTCTTTTCGGCGTATTTTGGGCTTCTTTACTTACTTCGATACGAACAGTTTTCTTTGCGACTTAACCCTCTTTCGGCTAGTACTAGCTACTCTCAATCTGAACCATCATCACGTCGCCCTTAATACACGTTTTTTGTAGTAACAGAAACCATCTCTGGAAGTCGAGCTCCTTTGCACCTAAGAACCTGAAGATGTCTATTGTAGTGCAACGCCATCTAAAGTAAAATCTTGTTTCTGTAACTTTGGCCAAATTTGAATCCAATATTAATTACTTTTTCCAGGATGTGTATTGCGGGTTCGCTGAATTCATTCTGAGTGGCCAAAATAGTTCATTCCAAAGTTAACCAACTGCATTTCAGCAAATACGAGGTTCGTTTTTCATATTACGTTAATCTAAAATGAGTGTCTGAAAGAAGGAGCTTGTCTTTCATAGTAAGCTCTCTTCTCACTACGTTGCACACCCTCAAAATGTGATTTTTGATATCTTAGCACACATTTCCACACACTAATCAGCCGCTATGTCTCTGTCCTCTTTAAAAAGGATTGTGGCTTGAGGAAACTACTGGTTAAATTAGCAAACATGTCGTTACATACTAGACATTCTCGAATGAGTATTTAGTAACTTTTTACACAGTTTGCGTTGCTGGACACCTGCCGGTTGTTTTTACCTGCCTCATAAACCTACAAAAATATTCGCATACGAGACCTGGGCTCTCTTTAGTTTATTGTATATATTCCCCAGTTCTTAATTTCTCCTCAATTTCCTTTAAGTCTGGTTTGTTCATTTTCCTGCTACCACCCTTATGATAAATGAATTGCAGTAAAACTACCTATTCAAACATGTACGTGAGTGTTCTGGTATCACGTTGGACTGATAGCACAATGTGTTCTCAGGTGTAGCAAACTGAACGGGTTCCGTGAAGCTTGCCAGTCTAGTGGAAAACCAAGCTATCCTGCTTTGAGCACTATGCTTTTGTACACATGCAATCTTGTGTCTCCGTCGTGGCAAGCTGAACTGCTTTAATTGTTGCGGCGGAGATAGGGGAAGGCAAGCTGGAAGGAGAATTGGTATACCTCCGCTTTCTACCGTTTTAAAACTGGTATTTCAATTACGGACAACCTGTATTTCACATCTTGTTTTTTATATTCGTAACCCTATGTTCCTCCGTGGTCTCTTTCTCTTCAAGAGGCGCTATCTTTCGAATTTCTGACGAAATTGTCGAGTAGTTGCTTGAACGGTGGATTTTGTGGATCTGATCGGCTAGTTGTTGATCGCAACCGTCAAAGTGTTCCTCGATTTTTGTGAGTTTTTCGTCGTTATTGGATGTAATCTCAGCGATATGTCAAATGTCTCCTGCTTTATTTCTGTCACGTCCTTCGGAATCTGTTTCGATATCGCTAGAAGCTTACACAAGAAATGCGTTCGCTGCGCAGTGTATAGAGTTTCCGTTGGTATTCGTATTTGTACAGAAACCTCACCTGTTACAGCTCCCTCGTATACAGTAGTATGTTCCTGCTGTCATTTGTGTTCTGTAATACATATTAATGGACGAAAATTTATGTAAGGAAATATATTTCCACTATAGTATACGAGACTTCTACACAACCAACAACCAACACATGACACACCCAACAAAAATTATCGAAGGAAACAGAATATGAACAAATGAGCATTCAGGTACAACATATAACACACAAAAAATAATCTCCTAAAAATGCAAAGCCACAGGTGCAGAGTAAATCAAAAGAGAGGCAGCTACGCACGTATTCGATTTGGCCTTTTTTAGGTGAACCATCCGTGCAAACAAAGATCAATATTGCGAATATAAAAAAAATGGTTCAAATGGCTCTGAGCACTATGGGACTTATCATCTATGGTCAACAGTCCCCTAGAATTTAGAACTACTTAAATCTAACTAACGTAAGGACAGCACACAACACTCAGTCATCACGAGGCAGACAAAATCCCTGACCCCGCCGGGAATTGAACCCGGGAACCCGAGCGTGGGAAGCGAGAACGCTACCGCATTTTTTTTATTTTCTATATAAACCGTTATTAAAAAACAATGTTACACATTGCAAATACATACTAAGTCATACATACATGAAGTTATTTAAACAAAACGGTTTGATCATTTCAATTGCGCTGACATTAAGGAAAGACAACAGAAGACTGTGTTACTGACTAAATCACCAGAAAGAATTAAATCAAACATAAATACTTGAGAATGGCGGAAAGGAGATACATAATAAAGTTGACTAGCCTTCCAATTACACTTTCTGGACATTAATTGAATCTAAGTATTTGAAGTGATCAGATCTATATAATCAGTCTTTCACTGCAAAAATGAACAGGGCAATGTGCCAACCATTGAATATTACATTTATCGGATAGAATCTTATGGTTTTAACCAATCGATAAGGAGATTTCTATAAAAACTGTCTATTTCCAAATTTCTAGTATAAGCCAATAATGCACCTTTCATGTTTTGTTTTTGGCACTATTAGACACACAATCTCAATGTCACATAAGTTCTGTACATTAGCTTATAAATTTCAAAAAACTACTCTCTGAAGTAGAGAAAGCACACATCATAAATATACTGTAAAATCTTAAATAGTATCCTTAAGGTAACTACAATACATCACTGTCAACACAGTCTTCTTTTTTATATTAACCAATGCCCATTGTTTCAAATACAATTTTTAGCATATTACCGAACTTTCTCTTGTGATTCGAATAGCTTCTAATTTTGTGGAACTCACACAGCATGTGTACCTTGAACTCTATGATGCTATCGGATCCTAATTTGTTAAGGACGTAGTTAACAAAATTTCCCAGCAACCAGTACACAGCGTTATTTTTTGCTTCTGGGAAATAGCGTGCTTCAGGCCTGTGTATTAATGACAGCGATATATACTCAGGGGATGTTCTTGTAATCAGAGCTATTTGTTCCCGGATCCACTTCCAACTATTCATGTGACCACTGCAAGTATATCGATGAATTACTGTGTCAACTAGATGGCATTGTTGACATAAATTTGTTTCACAGAATCCGATTGCGTGCAGTCTTTCATTGGTGCTAACTATGTTGTTAACTGTCTTGTACCATGACGTTTTTATATTAGACGTGAGCACATTAGAACTAATGTTTTTCCAAATCTCAGTCCACTCAATGTTTGGAAACTGTCGTTCTATTTTGTTTCTTCCTTCGCTTTTCTTTCGTTCCCGCATTATGGCTCTCGATGTTAAGTGTCGGGACTGCCTGAGTTCGACACTGACATAACTAAACTCAACATAGAAAATCCTCACGTGCTGTAAGCGACTGTTGATATTCTGCACGTCAATCGGGGGAAGCAGGCTTGGAGGTTTAATGATCTCGAAAAGTTGGCTGGTTATGCTTTCTCGCGAGTCTCTTATTAAATTAACTTGCCTTTTGATAAAAGAGCAGAGGCTTTATCCGTTATATCAGTTAATCCTAGTCCACCATTTTTAGGATATAAAGTGGCTACTTCAGCAGGTACTCTGAATACTTCACCTCTCCACAAAAATTTTGTGATTTTGGACATTATTCTCCTCGCTATCATTCTCGGTATTGGAAACAGCTGGGCAGTATAATAAGCCTTAGCAAGGATGCATGAGTTGATATACTGTGTTCTTTGAACTTGGTTCATATATCGAGTTAAATTGTCTACAATGGCTCCTTGCACTTTATCTGCTGCAACTTTCCAATTTAAAGCCGTCATTTTCATAGGGCATGCTGTCAGGGTGATCCCAAGTGTTTTATGTTGTCGGACTAACTTTGCCCACTCGACGTTGATATTACCAAAACCTCTGAGATTTAACATCTTCCTTTTTTTCCGTTTGCATTGGCTCCAGATGCTCTACAGTACGAATCAATCACTGTTGCTAGCGTGGTTACCTCGTCATTATTCCTTATAATGACCCCTATATCGTCAGCATAGGGTCTTATATCTGTTTTGTTTCCCGATAATGTTAAGCCTTTTAATATAGCATGCACATGTCGGAGGAAAGGTTCCAGCGAAATTGCGAAGAGCGACATGGACAGAGGACTTCCTTGAGGAACACCTCGTTGTATTTGCATCGGCCTGGATTGTTGACAATTCACCGCTATTTTAGCATTTATTCCAGTTGCTATGTTCTTAATCAACTGCATAACCCTATCGTTGAAACCTATTTTCTTCAATGTCTGTAGAAGATATTCATGGTTTACTACATCGAACGACTTATAAAAATCTAAAAACAATGAAGCACACTTTATGTTTGTTACAGAAGTTATTGCAATGATATCCCTAAATTCCGCTAGATTTTGAAAAATGGTTCTGCCTTGCGCACAGTTCTGATGTTGACTAATAATTTTATCTGTAAGGCATGAAATTCTCTTGTTTATTATTCTAGCTATTAATTTATAATCAGAATTCATCAGTGAAATTGGACGAAAATTATTTAAATCTTTGTTTCCATTATTTTTTGTCACCAGAACAATTTTACTCTCCTTAAACTCAGCCGGAATCATTTTACCCTGAATAGCCTCATTTACAATGTCCGTGATTTTCGCACCTACTATTGGCCAGTAATGGATGTAAAACTCTGCTGGCAGACCATTCGGTCCTGGTGATTTTTTTGGTGGTGAGGCGCACAGAGTCTCATACACGTCTTCTTCACTGACAACCTCGAGAAAATTTTCGTTGTCATCTTCTGTCAGCTGTGGGGCTAGGATGTCAAGGAATTCTTCCAAGGAAGCATCACTACTTTGATGTACAGAATATAGCTCGCAATAATAGCGATAAATCTCGTCCATGATATCCTGTTGGGTTCTGAGAATCGTACCGTGTTTTGCTCGAATTTCTTCAATAAAAGTTCTTCTCCCGTTTTTCGTATGCTTCACTAAATGATATAGGGAAGTAGTTTCATCTGCTGACACTGAATTTGCCTTCGATTTTATTTTCAACCCTTCCATTTGACTTCTCTTGATATTAAGCAACTTGGCTTTGGCTTGTTTTATGTCTGCTATCCGAAGTGAGGAACCTGCTGAGACTTGATCATATAGATCTCTCAAAACGGAATAGTAATACTCTATAGTGCATTTCATTTCCCTTGCGCTCTGGGCACTGTATTGAATAAGAACTTTCCTCAACTTTGGCTTTGCCATTTTAACCCACCAGTCAATAGCAGTGGCATATCTACTACGGGCTCGCAGGCATATTGCCCATGTTTCTTTAATCAGATCTTCTAAATCATGATTTACTAACAAGGAAGTGTTCAAATTCCACTGATTCTTGAATCGGCGAACCGGCTGTCTTGTTAGATTTATGCAAGCTAAGACACTTGAATGGTCTGAAAAGTACGTAGGAATGGTTTCTACTTTTGTCACGGAAGTTACAAGATTTTTAGAAACATATAGTCTATCAATCCTGCTACGTGATGTTGCCGTGACATAAGTGAACTCAACAGTGGAGGGGTATTTGATTTCCCATATATCCTTTAATTCTAAACCAGTAACTAATTGTTTTAGATCACTTGAGAAATTAAAATTAGGTAACTGATCTTTTCGATTTAAAACACAATTAAAATCACCTCCAAGTAATAACTGTCTTGGTGATTTCCTTAACAAGTATATCAAGTAATCTTTGAAGAAACGTGCCCTGTCAGCTCGATGAGAACTTCCTGAAGGGGCATACAAGTTGATGATAGTCACATCATAGATATTTAGTCCTATTCCCCTTCCGGATTCCAGTCGTTCCACCTCGCTTACTGTAATCCCTTCCCTTACCAAAATAGCTGTTCCAACACTTGTTTCGGGAGACACATTTATGTAACTGACAAAACCGGGAATTACCAAATCCGAAATTAGAACTTCTTGTAACAGGGCAATATCAGTCGCGGATTCGTACAAAAATTCCTTAAGGGCCGATAATTTCAAACCGGTCGTGATTTTATTTATGTTTATAGTGGTGACAGAATAAGATTGCGTCATTGTGCTGTCATTATGTAGTTGTTTTGTTGAGCTAATTTAGTTTACTGTGGTTCAGGGTTCAGTTAAGCCGTAACAGTTTTCTCGGAAGGTTGAACATGGAATAACACTTCAATCAGTTTATTAGTTAGTGTCCCGTTTTTTTCTATTTCTGATGTTTTCTCTTGTACCGCAAGCAGACTGATTTCCTGGTAAACTTTCTGATTTTTCCTCCAGTGATTCATGTACGACCGTTTCGGACTGAACATTCTTTGGGCTTGGGTCGCCCCTACTGGATTTTCCCTTCCCTTGGTTACGAGCTACATTCTCATTTGGTTGCGTCGGTATTTTACTTCGCGGCTTATCTGGAGCAGCAGCAGACGCTTTAGCAATTTCGGTTGCCGGCGCCTGCCCTGAGGTGTTGACCGTGATTTCAGTTTGGCCACCACTTCCTCGTTCTTTATTAATTTCACTCACTTTCTGATCGAGGGAAACAAATGGAGACGGCAGTTTTGCATCCTCTCCCTGAATTTGTTTATTAACAGATAGATTCTGATCTTTGCAATCGGCTACTGCACCTGTTGTTTCTTGCAAATTAATGCTGCTTACACCCCCTTCATTTTCTGGTACCGTATGTGTATTATCTTTCTGTTCATTAGTTTCCATTCGCGTTTTGCCTTCAGGTTCCTCTGCCTTCTCATCGCACTGTTTTTGGTTGCGAAGTGAGGGAGTGGGACAAGACAGCTCGTCCTCTGAACAACTATCGGTTATCTCCAGAGGTCGTTTTTTCGGTTGCATTTCAGTTTCACGAGTAGTGGCAACGGGGTTTCCTTTTGTTGTTAACGGGGGAAATTGACTGTTATCGTGAAGGGAGACATCAGCTTGTCCCGCTGCGTTAACATCCTCAACCGGTTGTTCCGGGATATTCTTTGGTAACAGATCATTTAAGGTAAGCTTCTGACGCTGTATCAAATTACTTTTAAGCACAACAGTTCGCCGCGGACATTCCTGTCTGAAGTGGCCGGTTTCGTTACATATATGACATGTAGCTTCCTGACCTGTATAAACAATTTGTGCCTTATACCCACAAACAGTTATGTGAGACGGAATATTCGTCTTAACGTCCATCTCTACACAGCGGACCCCGTTAAAACACTGCAGTTTAAAGCGAGACGACCATCTTTCATTTGCAATTGATTTAACGTCTCCGTAGTTTAAAAGAGCTTCCTTAATCTTATCATTTTCAATTTCAATGGAGAGATTCAAGACACGAACGGTTTTGTAATGAATGTCCGCTCTATAGATGGAAACATTACTTTTATAACCATTTCTATGCACAAAATCTACTTCATAGTCCCACTTTCGTAACACTTTATCAACAGTCGAAGCACTGATTAACTTGACAAAAACACAGTATTTTTCCTGATCCAGTTGCCAGGTATGAACGGTTTCAGAATTTAGACCAATTACCTGTGTAATCCAGTCATCTATTTCCAGGGATGTCGGCTGAACAGGACGGGATTGTTTGTCAAAAGCAAATACCAGCGTGTTCTTCCTGAGGTTTGTAGCCATGGTTAATCCAGCGAAGCAATTTCGGTTAAACAACCGAAAGTCCAAGTAGCAGCAGCAAGACCAGAAAGAGCGATCAGATCACACGGAACAGGAACGAACACGGAGATTAACGGACGAACGGCACTCGGCGAAGCACAAGTACAGCGATGTAAACACTAAAGTGCAGCGCAACAGTTAACAGCGGCCACTCGCGAGCGCGGCTGAAACGGAACTGACGGCAAAGTGTTCCTCGATTTTTGTGTGTTTTTCGTCGTTATTGGATGTAATCTCAGCGATATGTCAAATGTCTCTGCTTTATTTCTGTCACGTCCTTCGGAATCTGTTTCGATATCGCTAGAAGCTTACACAAGAAATGCGTTCGCTGCGCAGTGTATAGAGTTTCCATTGGTATTCGTATTTGTACAGAAACCTCACCTGTTACAGCTCCCTCGTATACAGTAGTATGTTCCTGCTGTCATTTGTGTTCTGTAATACATAATGGACGAAAATTTATGTAAGGAAATATATTTCCACTATAGTATACGAGACTTCTACACAACCAACAACCAACACATGACACACCCAACAAAAATTATCGAAGGAAACAGAATATGAACAAATGAGCATTCAGGTACAACATATAATACACAAAAAATAATCTCCTAAAAATGCAAAGCCACAGGTGCAGAGTAAATCAAAAGAGAGGCAGCTACGCACGTATTCGATTTGGCCTTTTTTAGGTGAACCATCCGTGCAAACAAAGATCAATATTGCGAATATCAAAAAAATGGTTCAAATGGCTATTAGCACTGTGGGACTTAACATCTATTGTCATCAGTCCCCTAGAACTTAGAACTACTTAAACCTAACTAACCTACGGACAGCACACAACACCCAGTCATCACGAGGCAGAGTAAATCCCTGACCCCGCCGGGAATCGAACCCGGGAACCCGGGCGTGGGTAGCGAGAACGCTACCGCACGATCACGAGCTGCGGACTTGCGAATATCAGGCTAGCAACAGATCTCTAATGCGCCTCATACCTCTACAATCATAGCGCTTCCGTTCCCATTGTGCAAACTGGATGTTGCTGTGCGGTAATAACACAATTAAGTTCTTCATGTTTCAGAAAAGCTGAACCAAACCAACATTTTCACAAAAAGAAAAAAAAAGGAAAAAACACAAAACTTCACTGTAAGGAAACCAAACGCACTAGAAATGAAACGAATCGAGCCCATGTTGGAAAAACCAATATAATGTAACTACAAAAACATTTGTGGTGTTGATTTATTTATTTATTATGTTTTCTGCCTTATGTTTGACTACCTAAACGTACATCGCACCTGCGAACGAGTAATATTCTTTTCCATTTATAGCAATGCCAATGCTTGGTAGACTATGCTACAAAATGGTTCAAATGCCTCTAAGCACTATAGGACTTAACATCTTAACATCTGACGTCATCAGTCCCCTAGACTTAGAACTACTTAAACCTAGCTAAGCTAAGGACATCACACACATCCATGCCCGAGGCAGGATTCGAATCTGCGGCTGAAGCAGCCACGCGGTTCCGGACTGATGCGCCTATAACCGCTCCGTCACAGCGGCCGGCTGCTCATTACACATCTCCAGAAATGCTGTCATCAGCTATTGTTCTTAACCATAGGTGACGAATTCGAGATAAATCTTCAACATGTTTTGCCTTGAAATAGCGGAGAGAAATACTGGAATGGCATGACTTCCCATGGTGGCAACTCTTTGCCGTAAAATGGCAACGCGCACACGGCCTAAATGTGGCATTGGCAGACAGAGCTGTGTATGCATAGTCCCGTTCACGATTAGAGATAAAGGCAGCTTTTCCTAGAAGCAGGAGATTTGGCGCCGATTACTACCTAATGCGCTCAGCGCAGTGCGTCGTTCCCTCGACGTTACGAAAAGAGTGAACGTGTTTTCCAACAGAGCGCATGCGTAGTGCACCAGCGCTTTGCGTCCTGTATGACAGGTCAACTAGTTCTGGACGAGTCTAATGCGTTGTAAGCGGCGTTCTACTGAATAAGAGCCAAAGATTGTGGAAGACTCTCAGTGACGTAGGTCTACACATCACAGAGGAAAGAAGTTGTACGTATCATAGAGTCTTGTACAAAAAAGGAAGGAAAAAAATAGAAATTTTTGGTAAGGTCTTATGGGACCAAACTGATGACGTCATCGGTCCCTGAGCTGGGACCACGTGCTCCACAGTGGCGCTCTCACGTTAGGCTCGTGGCGAGGAGCGCACACAGCCCCAGCTTACGGCGCGACTGCTGCGGAGACCTCTGGAGGTCATCGAGTTCCAAGCCACCTGGTGCGGATTCAAAACCCGTGGCGCTCAGTACCAGAAACAATTTTTCTTATTAGGTCACTGTCTCGCTTACTTGTTCGCTACAAAATTTGGAAATTTGAAAATTTGCGGTAAGTTCCTATGGGACCAAACTGCTGAGGTCATTGGACCGTAGGCTTACACACTACTTAATGTAACTTAAACTAACTTACGATAAGGAAAATACACACATCCGTGCCCGAGGGAGGACTCGAACCTCCGACTGGGCGAGCCGCGCGGACCGTGACAAGGCGCATAGACCGCGCGGCTACCCAAAAACGAAGACAGGAGGCTACTGGGACAAGCTGAAATTTCTAGAATGTGTGTAAGATGAAAGGAATACGTTCTCAAATTTTACACCGCATGCTGAAAATACGGAAAATTGCTCTAAAATGTCGGTGGAACCCAATAACAGCAGCCGGCCGAAGTGGCCGTGCGGTTCTAGGCGCTACAGTCTGGAACCGCGCGACCGCTGCGGTCGTAGGTTCGAATCCTACCTCGGGCATGGATGTGTGTGATGTCCTTAGGTTAGTTAGGTTTAAGTAGTTCTAAGTTTTAGGGGACTGATGACCTCAGAAGTTAAGCCCCATAGTGCTCAGAACCATTTGAACCCAATAACAGCCACTGCAGAAACGCTGACGATAAGTATCCAGAAGCAACTGAGTATGAACCACTTTACCCCGAATCCCGGAAATTATCGTAATCACTTCTTAAGCCACATGCCAACGTCGTTCAGCAAAAAAAGGAAGAAGAATGGGGCACTTCTCATATATTTAAATGAGAAAAAAGGAGTCTCCACTTTGAAAACTCTCCGGAAGAGCTGTCGGAAATACCACCAGAAGCCATAGATATAATCGCCAAAAAAAATCGAGGTGATCTCGTTACGTACACTGTGGTATCCATAGCTACGATGCCACACCATAGTTCTCACAAGGGAACCTCCCCATCGCAACCCCCTCAGATTTAGTTGAGTGGATAGGCCTTGAAAAACTGACCAATCGAGAAAACAGGAAGAAGTTGTGTGTAACCATGAAAAATATAAGCAAAATATACAATCTGAGAAGTCCATGTGCAAAATATGCCACTTCAAGGGCTAACTCTGGTAAGGAGGGTGGTGGTCTTGTGGTTAGCGTGAGCAGCTGTGGTACGAGAGGTCCTTGGTTCAAGTCTTCCCTGGAGCGAAAATTTTAATTTTTTTGTTTTCAGACAATTATTATCTGTCCGTCAGATGCGATCATTTTTTTGGGAGTGATAATCACATCCACAAGAAAACCTAAATCGGGCAAGGTAGAAGAATCTTTTTACCCATTCGCCAAGTGTATAGGTTAGGTGGGTCGAGAACATATTACTGTCATGTGACGCACATGCCGTCACCAGTATCGTATAGAATATATCAGACGTGTTTTCCCGTGGAGGAATCGGTTGACCTATGACCTTGCGATGAAATGTTTTCGGTTCCCATTGGAGAGGCACGTCCTTTCGTCTACAAATCGCACCGTTTTGCGGTGCGGTCGCAAAACACAGACACTAAACTTATTACAGTGAACAGAGACGTCAATGAACGAACGGACAGATCATAACTTTGCGAAAATAGAGAAAGTAAATTCCTCACTCCAGGGAGGACTTGAACCAAGGACCTCTTGTTGCGCAGCTGCTCATGCTAACCACGGGACCACGGCGCTCCTGAACTCCCATGGTCCTTGTTGTTGCTTATGTTGCCAAGGGCTACTCAGTTGGTATATTTTGCTTATTTTTTTCGTAGTTCAACACAACTTCTTCCTGTTTTCTCCATTGATCTGTGTTCAGTTTTTCAAGGCCTATCCACTGTTCCAACTTATAAATAAATCTGATGGGGGTGCGATGGGGAGGTTCCCTTGTCAGGTTGGCTCTACGACAGACACCGACGACAGCGCCCGCTAGCCGGCGGTGTGGGGTTCTACGAGCTGCTCTCCGGATTGAGCCCTTTTGATCAAGAGAACACGGCCGGGACACTTCGATTCATATAGAGACGTGCTCAACATAGCAAAGTTATGTAACCATTTATTAACTTGGTTTTTGCCTATAGTAAACATCCGTAATTTCACACGCAGTACCGGCGCGTTTTACCTTCTCCTGCTCCTACTCACTTCCTACCTTCGGCCTACCCTTCAGTTTACAGGAGCAGACCCACGCTCCGCCTTGCAGGTGGGACACAAAAAAGTGGTTCAAATGGCTCTTAGCACTATGGGATTTAACATCTGAGGTCATCAGTCCCCTGGAACTTAGAACTACTTAAACGTAACCAACCTAAGGACATTACACACATACATGCCCGAGGCAAGATTCGAACCTGCGACCGTAGCGTGCGGGATACAAAAGCTGGTGACGAGGAATCCCCTTTCCTCTCCTATCATTTCCTTTTTTGCTCGTTACCGCTTTAGCTTTTTTGTGATATCCCCGTGTGACTGTGTGAGTGTAATCCCCTTTCCTCTCCTATCATTTCCTTTTTTGCTCGGTACCGCTTTAGCTTTTTTGTGATATCCCCGTGTGACTGTGTGAGTGTATGACTGCTTCCCCCAGTCGCTATAAGACTTTAATTTGTGTAAACCATGGCTTCGCCACAGGAACAGGCTTCCCCTGCTGATCTTGTACATTTTCAGGCTCAGCAAATGGCGCAGCTGCTTGCTGCCATAAATGGACTGGTCGCACTACAAACTGCAGCTACTTTGGCGCCTCCGACGCCACCGCCTGTACCGACGCCGTCGCCGACGGCGCCGCCATTTCGTGCCTTCAATCCTGACGCTGAACGCTGGCCACAATACATCGCACAGCTCGAGCAGCACTTCGCAGCATACAACATACCAGGTACAGGGCGGCTAGCCTTTTTCATTGCCAACGCAGGTGTTGTGTTGTACCGTGTGCTCGTGAAATTGTTTCCCACCACCCGCCCAGAAAGTAAAACTTACGAGGAAGTGATTGATTCCTCGAACTCCCACTTCCGTGACAGTGTAAATGTGGTAGCTGCACGCTGCAAATTCTTTCGTCTCCGGCGTGGCCCTACTCATTCCATTAAATCTTGGTTAGCGGAACTTCAGGGACTAACTTCTGATTGTGACTTTAATTGCTCGTGTGGACTCACATATGCGGATATAATGATTAGAGGCGCTATTGCGCAGAATGTGGCGGATACGGCATCCGCGAGCAAATTTTCAAATTTAAAAACCCGTCTTTGCAGGAAGTAGTGGACTTGCTAGGAAGACAAGATACATTAGACATTGATACTTCCGCGTTTGACGTGACCTTGGGTGTGTGTAATGTTAGCGCGGCACAACACGTGCCCATCCGCCCGGCCCCAGCACAGTCAGCCACGCCTTGCCGCTCGCGCGCACATAAACAGGTTTTACACCTGACACCTACTCAGAAACTGAAATCATGTCCGAACTGCTTTCGTGCCCACCCACGGGGCAGTTACCCATCCCGTCAAGCACAGTGTTATTTTGTAATAAGAAAGGGCGCGTGCAAGCTGTGTGAAGTAAGAGAAACTGTAATTAACAACTTGTCTCCCGTTAGCGTGACTCGCGTGGGCTCACCGCAACGGCGACCGCCATGATCATGATTCACATCAGCCTATGGACCTTAATACCATTTATTCAAAGCCTTCTACTTCACGTGCGTCAACAGCTCGTCGTGTGGATCAAGTTTTGCCAGACACTTCCTCTCGCACTCAGCGCGATGCGAGGAAACTTTTTGTTACTTTGAACATTTGTGGACAGCGGTGCTTCAATTTCTTTACTGAACAAATCAACGTATGACTTACTTGGTTCGACCCCGCTTCGTCGTTCACATTCCACGCTGACTGCATTTACTAGACAGGAAATCTCATTGCTCGGCGTGTGTAGTTTGCAAGCCACGTATGGTGCAACGAGCCGTACAAGGCACTGTGCTCCACTCTAGTGATGCTACGAACATTTTTTGCATGGACGCATTTGAACTTTTTGGCCTCGCAGTTCAGGACAATGTACTTTGCATCACCGCTAGTGACCATGCAGACAGTGTTGCCGCACTATGCTATGATTTTGCTGAACTCTTTTCTAATGGCCTTGGTTGTGTCACTGACTTTGCAGCGCATGTTGTAGTTAAAGACAATGCCATGCATGTTTTCCGGTGCACACGCCTGGTACCGAATGCACTGCGCGACGCCGTAGCTGCTGAACTTACGCATCTGCAAGTCAGTCGTGTCATTGAACCTGTTTCAGCATCGCCATGGGCTTCGCCTACAGTGTGTGTGAAAAATCCAAACGGTCGTCTCCGTATTTTTGCTGACTTTAAGTCTAAATCCCCTGACAATGGTAGCTACGTTTCCGTTACCGCGTCCTGAAGACATTTTTGATAAGCTTGGTGCGGGAAAATTCTTTTCCACAATTGACTTGCGGGATGCATACTTTCAGATTCCGCTCGACGAACAGTCGCAGCGCTATTTTGTGATCAACACACACCTTGGATTGTTCAAGTTTCGCCGCCTTCCGTTCGGTTGTGCTTCTGCTCTTGCTATTTTTCAGTCTTATTTGCAGCAGTTGTGTGCCACTGTCCCTAGTTGTTCCAATTATCTGGACGATATAGTTGTCTCGGGTCGCATCCCCGACGACATTTGCAGAATTTTAGTGCCTTATTTACTGTACTTTTGCAGGCAGGACTCAAGTGTAACAGAGACAAGTGCAATTTTTTTTAAACTCAGATTCAGTATTTAGGTCATATGATTAACGGACAGGGTATCCATCCCTCGCAGTCACATTTCAGTGCGATCAGAGACTTGCTAGCACCCAGAAACTTGAAAGAACTTCAGTCTGTGTTGGGCAAAATTACATATTAAATTCGGTTTGTACCAAATGCAGTGCAGATTGCAGCGCCTTTGCTTCGTCTTCGGCGTAAGAACGTTCCTTTTCCGTTTGGTCTTCGGACTGCGATGCTGCTTTCCACAACCCCATATCTGCTTTGTTGAGTGATCGCTGTTTGATTCCTTTCGATCACTCCAAACTGGTTGTTTTGGCTGTCCATGCATCTTCTCATGGCATCGGAGCGGTTCTCTCGCACCACATTAATTCTGTCGACCGCCCGATCGCTTTTGCGTTTAAGTTGCTCAATTCTGCCCAGCTAAACTATTGTCAAATCGAGAATGAAGCTTTAGCTATTATCTATGGAGTGACTAAGTTTCATGATTTTTTATACGGTCGCAAATTCTATTTCGTCACAGAACATAAGCCTTTGACTTCATTGTTTCAGCTGTCAAAGCCAGTTCCGACCCATACGCCACAAAAGTTGCAACGTTGGTCTTTGTTTTTGTCAAACTACAATTACGAAATCCTGTCCGCCAATGGCCCAGCATGACAATGCTGATGCTTTGTCTCGTCTGCCTCTCAGTCCTGACGAAGTGTTCGATTCTTCCGAACTGTCATGCATGTTTATTGATTCGCAAGATAAGGAATTAGCTGACGGTTTTCCTGGGATTTGCTTCCGCGACAGCTGCTGATGCTTCTTTGCAGATTCTTTTGCAGTATATTGGTACTCAATGGCCTCCATCTGCTACACAGATACGTGATCCACTTGTTCGACGTTACTTTGCGCAACGTCATAACTTGTCTGTACACGATGGTGTCATCTTATTACGAATTGACAATGATCAGTCTCGTGTGGTTGTATCTCGTTCGGGGCAGTCGGAAATCCTCCGATTGCTGCACTCTGGTCATTGGGGTATAGTGCGGACGAAGCACTTAGCGTGTAATCACTGCACTTGGGCCGGCATTGATAAACAAATTGAGAATTTGCTTGCGAACTGTCGATCTTGCGTAGAGCATCAAACTGCTCCCCGCCAGCGCTTCTTTGTGTGGCCGACTCATACTGCGCCTTGGCTGCACGTTCATATTGATTTTGCAGGTTCATTCTGGGACACACGCTGGTTGATAGTTATTGATGCGTACAGCAACTTTCCTTTCGTTGTACCTACGTCATCTACTACATCTGCCCGTACTATTTGGGCTTTGACGTCTATTTTTTGCACTAAGGGCCTTCCTGAAGTTTTTGTCTCCGACAATGGCCCCCAATTTGTGTCCTCAGAGTTTGAAGCATTCTGTGCTGCTAATGGCATTCACCATCTGACCTCAGCCCCGTTCCACCACTAGTTGAACGGTGAGGCTGAACGTCTTGCGCGTACATTTAAGTCGCAGGTGAGCAAGTTGCGCGCCACACACTCTCGCGAGAATGCACTCTGGACTTTCCTTGCTTCCTATTGCTCTCAGCCATGCGACACCCATTCCCCAGTGGAATTGCTACGTGGCCGCGCCCATCGGTCGCTCCTCCAGCTATTGCACCCGCCGCCGCGCTCTCCCGCTGCTTTGCCTTGTTCTGGCTTGGCGCCGCATGATATGGTGTTCTATCGCGTTTTCTCTGACAGGCAGCGCTCGGAGCAGAGCGCATTCTTCGCCAGCCTGGCCCGCCTTATTTGCATTTCTGGTCCCTCCGGCACTTTCAAACGACACAGGAACCAGATCCATTTGTGCCGTCTTCGGTTTTCTGCCGCTGGTTGTTTTCTGACAGAACTGGAGGCTTCGCGGCTTCCGCCGCCTCAGCCCATGACTCCACCGACGGCGCATCCAACGCTCACGCCTCCGCCGCAGACGCGGCTGCCCTCGTCGCCGCTGCCGGTCCGGTCACGTGCAACGGACAGCCACCTCCCTCCGCCGCCACAGCCTCGCCCCCGACCATCGCCACCGCCGCCGCCGCCACTGCCGCGTTCCTCCGCAGTGCCAGAACCGATGGACGCTGCGACTGCCATCACGCCGTCGCCCATGGAGGTCCACCTCCTCATCCGAGGATACCCAGTGGCGGTGCGCGCGCCTGGGCAGGTTTTTCACATGGCGTTTTACTCGCCCCCTGGCGAGCAATTCGGGGTCGAGCGCCCCGGCAATTCCTCTGTCCGCCCCCTCAGCTGCGCCGCCCCTGGCTCCGTCCACCTGCCGTCAGAAGCCCTACTCGACGACGGTGCATCGTTTCACGGGGAGGGGTGTGGTATCGATAGCTACGACGCCACGGAATAGGTGCAAGTTCTTAGGTTGGCACTATGACAGACACCGACGACAGCTCCCTCTACCCGGCGCTGAGGAGCTCTACGAGCTGCGCTCCGGATTGAGCCATTTCGATCAAGAGGACACGGCCGGGACACTTCGATTCGTATAGAGAAGTGCTCAACATAGCAAAGTTATGTAACCATTTACTAGCTTGGTTTTTGCCTGTAGTAAACATCTATAATTTCACACGCAGTACCAACGTGTTTTACCTTTTCCTGCTCCTACTCACTTCCTACCTTCGGCCTACCCTTCAGTTTACAGGAGCAGACCTACGCGCCGCCTTCCAGGCGGGATACAAAATACACCAATATTGGAGTCATGAGAATCGTGATGGAGATGGAAGCGTCAAACCAAAAGTGTCAATGCAGTTATAGTTCACCAACCATGGATTATAATAAAATTGATTCGTTCATGCAGCACTCGTCAGCTTGCAACGTGAGCAAGTCATTTTGATTTTTGTAAGTTATCGATGTGCACATAAGAGAGAGAGAGAGAGAGAGCAAGTTATGTCACTTTTAAGCAGTCTTTGGTCTTGTTGTGCCACAGTCTTTGCCTTTGTGCATTCTGATACATTCTTAGTTGGAGAGTAGGTGATGACGTATTCAGTAGTGCAGTGTTGACTTGTGATTGTCAGATGAGCAAAGAAATGTTTAGTGTAAAGGACAGCAAGGATCAATATGATGTATATACTAAAAGTATATGTACTTTTTTGTGAAGAGAAGAAGTCTGAGGTGAGAGTTCAGCACTGCGAAGCCAGTTTATCGGAATGTTTATTGGCAGATATTTAACTTTGTTCACTTGGTCAGAGCTGAGAGAAAAGATCACTCCTAAGCTGTTATTTTCACAGAAATTTTTTGTTAACGTTGTATCCTTTTCAAATCATTGTTCATTTTCTTGAGCATAGTATTGGTCAGACAAGTGGTATGTGTGAGGTTCACTTGAAATTTTACTCTGTCTTTTTGAATTCATACTTCATTATAAAATCGTTGTCTCTGAATATCATTTTATAGGAGTAGTTACTCTAGATTAGTCGCTGCGAGGTAAGTGAAAATTGTGATTAGGGCCAGATAACTGCTTTACTTCAGCTGCGCATTTAACGTATAGATAAGTTGTATTCACACGACTTACAGTTCAATTCAGATTGGGTTCTGTTTAGTCAAAGGTTAGCATACGAGTTTAAATTATATAGCATTTTGTGGGTGCAAAGTTTCGATAATATGTAGACTTCTTACAGAGTGGGAGGTAAATCTGGGCTACGTTTCATACAGAAACACATAGTGGGGGGTTACAAGCTTCGTCTACCAGGTCCACCACTAACATGTCTACAACACCTCCCAGTGGAGCTACTCAGTTAAGTGACATTGCCATACAAGTATTCGGTTTTGCACAATGTTACCTAACTGAAGGGAAGCACAAATACAACAAATAATACAGAATAATACAATGTCTCGTAAAAGGTTTCACACATTATTTGCAATAAGAAAACTCAATGGAATGTCTGAAAATTGTTGTATTGTTGAATGTAGCTGTGTTTTTTGTTGTTGTTACAGTCTTTCGTGTGGTCTCATAGAATTTCTTGCAAATAATGAAAAAATTACAAGTAACAACTATAACAAAAACCTGCTTTCAAATAGTGTACTTCCCAGACAGCGCACGTGGACCGAATAGTTGATGCGCATGGATTTCATTATCTGGGAAAACGGAAATGCGCGATGTATTTAGGTGTTGCGTTCCTGTCTCTTTCGTGCGGAGCAAAATTCCTTCTCCTAGAAAACCCCGTCTTAAAGCGCCGTCTACAGAAGAGCACTGACAAGACAGGTCCACGCTTGCCTCAGTAACGTAGGTGGCACTACGTAGCAATTTGTAATGCATAAATGCATTCTCTTCACATATTTAAGCCAAGTATTACGTACATTTATGCGATCGGCAATCCTCAGTAGCAGCCAGGCTACATGTGCATTTGACAATTAAGGGTTATCAAGGAGGACCAGTGATGAAATCGTATGGGGCAATGTTGTGCAACTTTAGTAGGGACAAGATCCGACTATTTGGGAGTAGGATGTTGCAATCTGAGACAGTGTTCCGAGACAAACTTCCGTCAGAATGTCCGCAAACTTGACGTCAGATCCGCCTAGCAACAGCGATCTGAACGCCCATTCCCTGAAAGTTTTTATATAGGAAACGACCGAAGTGTCCTTCTTGGCTGAGGGAGAGAAAGGTGGGGTTTCTCTTGTCCGTTGGGAAGACAGGGCAAGTTAGTAGCAAGGCGCCACTCAAAACGCACGGTCGAGTAGCCGGGGACGGCTCTGAAAGAACGGTTCTGAGTAAATATTCCAGCTATTACACAAGATATAATGTGAATGTATTAGTTATCAGCACGCAACGTGTCGTGGGCAGTGTCTATCTAGAGAATGGAAAGGGAGAACTGTGTTAATGTGCTGTAAAGGGTTAAATACAGGGTGAGTCACCTAACATTACCGCTGGATATATTTAGTAAACCACATCAAATACTGACGAATCGATTCCACAGACCGAACGTGAGGAGAGGGGCTAGTGTAATTGGTTAATACAAACCATAAAAAAACGCACGGAAATATGTTTTTTAACACAAACCTACGTTTTTTTAAATGGAACCCCGTTAGTTTTGTTAGCACATCTGAACATATAAACAAATACGTAATCAGTGCCGTTTGTTACATTGTAAAATGTTAATTACATCTGGAGATATTGTAACCTAAAGTTGACGCTTGAGTACCACTCCTCCGCTGTTCGATCGTGTGTATCGGAGAGCACCGAATTACGTAAGGATCCAAAGGGAACCGTGATGGAATTAGGTGCAGAAGAGACTGGGACAGCACATTACGTCCACATGCTAACACCTTTTTATTGGTCTTTTTCACTGACGCACATGTACATTACCATGAGGGATGAGGTACACGTACACACTTGGTTTCCGTTTTCAATTACGGAGTGGAATAGAGTGTGTCCCGACATGTCAGGCCAATGGATGTTCAATATGGTGGCCATCATTTGCTGCACACAATTGCAATCTCTGGCGTAATGAATGTCGTACACGCCGCAGTACATCTGGTGTAATGTCGCCGCAGGCTGCCACAATACGTTGTTTCATATCCTCTGGGGTTGTAGGCACATCACGGTACACATGGTACATGATGGCCACGTAAATAACGAACGTGGTGCAAAACTAATACCGAACACTTCATACTGTGTGATTACAGTTAGATGTTCCCCATTTAACACACAATAACACGGAAACTAATTGCCGAACGAGTACCAAACTTGGTAGCATTAGTATCCAGAGTATAGGGTGCATGATTTCCATGCATCGCAGTGCCACCGTCCAATTCCAACTATGGCCACCAGGTGCCGTGATTAGTCATCGTGTTTCATTGTCTCACACACCTGACTAGTCGCAGTGCACTTGTTGACGTGTCAACATGAGCTTGGACAAAAGGAGCAGGGCATTATTGGTGAATCTCTACTATCAAAACAACAGAAATGCTGCAGCTGCACTTCGACAATATCGTCCGCTGAAACGATTACGGAAGGGTCCTCTTTCTCCACCTGCTGAGCGGAGAGTGATGAAGGAGTTCGAATCAACTGGAGAACTGCGCACGAAGGGGCCAACGACCAGCTGGACCACAGGTGGTTGACGATATCGCTGTTGCTATGGAAGAGGACGCTGCGCGTAATTCCTGATTGTCAGGCTGTGCGCGTGCTGCGTCACGACAAATGAACATCCAGTGATCCACTGAACGGAAGGTGCTTCGAACCATTCTCAAATAGTATCCGTACAAGATCTATATCGTACAGCGGCTTGCACCACACGATGTACAACTATGTGTTGACTTCGCTCTCCATTTTCTCGCAAGAATTGAAGTTGACGAGAGCTGGTCGTGGACCATCGTATGGACAGACGAAGCTCATTTTTCTCTGACAGGTGAGGTGAACACACAGAACTGCCGAGTATGGGGATCTTCACCTCCAGTCACTGTACATGAAGTTAATCTGTATGGTAAATGTGTCACCGTATGGTGTGGCTTCACGGCAACATCATGGGTCTATTCTTGTTTGAACAGGTTGGCGCTCGAAGACCAAAGATGTGCAGTGTGACTGGCCAGCGGTTGTGCGATATGCTTCGCCACCATGTCATACCCGCCCTTCGGGAAAGAGTCGCACCGAACACAACGGTTTTCATACAAAGTGGGGCCCCACCATACATCGCTCGTGAAGTTCACCTGCTTCTGCGAAACACATTTAGAAACAGTCGAATTATCAGCCGATCTTTTCCAAATACTTGGCCTGACCTCATTCCCTGTGATTTATATTTGTGGGGCTACCTGGAGAACGGTGGAATATTCATAAATGTGCTGATCTGAAGCGTAGCGTATCAAGAGAGGCAGCCATCATATCTACGAACACGCTTCGTTCTACTCTGCAGCATGCAATCCTGCGCTTTCAGACTCCTCCGGATTCTGATGGGCACCATATTGAGCTCCTTTTGTAGCAGTAGTGCTGCCGGTAGGTAATGGTATCATGGACTGTCGCAGCACTTAAAAAGCATTTCAATTCAATCAATTCTGTATTATTTCTCTTCCCCGTGTGCCTGAAATTACTGCTACCACGTTTGGCCTTCGTACGGCAATTATTTTCCATGTTGTAACGTGTTAAATAGGGAAAATTTAATAATAACCACTCGGAATATAACTGAAACATGTATGAGTGAATTGTTTCGGCGATGAATTAAAGCGTAAAAAAATACAAATTATAATTTGCAATTTTACCTGTCCACCTTTATCGTTTGAACGTGCTCTTATTGCAGTTTTTACCATGTGATTTATTGGTAATTAGAATTTTTATTGTTTCATTGTTACGAAAAATTTCACGCAAGGTAAAAAAGTTGCTTGATTTGCGTAAGCATGAAAATACAGTGAATAATGATTGTCTAGGAAACAGCGTAAAACGAAACAAAATATATTTGAGCCTCATCCGACTACCCAGTAACGTGGCTCGCTATTTTCATTATTTAAATAGACCTGTGTTTTCTCTGCAGCACTCAAAACTGCACAAAGGGAAATAGGAGAAAATACACAGGACCGAATTACGGTTGCAATACTCGAGCTGAGTCAGGAATTATATACGAATACATATTTCTAAAGATGACACTTCAAAGGAAGGATCTTATTATGAAAGTGAATGTCAGGAGTCATTTATTTTGAGACCTCCTTCAAAATAGCCCGCAGCAAAGGGACGGAACATATTTTATAATTAATTTTATTTTCGACTCAGAGAAAGTAAATAAGGCTACTTGGAAAGAAATATCAAAATATTCTGTAATGAGTTAGAGAATATTTTTCCGAAATTAGAAGAAAACTAGAACTGCTCCAAATATTCCCTGTAACTCAGTGAGTTATTTAATATGCCCTTCTCTCTGACCCCTTCTGCTCTTTCTCTGTAGACTGAGCTTCCTAAATTCCAGAAAAATTGGAATTGCCTTGAGGGATTCATTCATGACTGATGGCTGTATGAAGGAGTTACTGACGCCTATTTTTCGTGACGAAGTTCGTCAGGTAGAATATTTGGGAAAGCTTTTGCGAACATCACCTCACTTACTTACTTACTTACTTATTCTGGCCACACAAACCGCAGCCTGTCCTTGGCCTTGCTCAGTCCAGTCTTCCACACTTTCCTGTCATCTGCATCTTCCTCTCCCAGCCCCACTGTCTGCATGTCTCTCATTCTCGTCCGTCCCAGTGGTCTCTTTCATTCAGCTTATCCATCCATTACAGCCCTTATTACCGTGTTCTCCCCACTCCTCCTCACATGTTCGTACCATCTTACAAGGGAGGCCACGACGTTTGGAGCGCGGATTTACTGTAAACTTCGTACACTCGTAGTACTCCATGAGGACAGCAGAATGTGTAAGCAGTAGTGCGTACTTCTCAAGCGTTACTGAGAAGATCGCAAGATAATTTCGGTCGTCAAATATATATCTGTGCGTGGCCATTTTAACTATAAAGCGGCTACACCCGAATGGTGGCGGCGCGATAGCTCAGCGTGTTCGGTGAAAGCGTTAGTTTTCTTTTCTGATAAAAGAACTGAGCGAACGGACCATCGAACAAACTGAACGGGTATCATCGGATGTCCACCCTGAACCAATTCAGCGAATAATATAGAACAATTTTTTTTTTAAGTGGTTGGCGTTCATGCCGCTGTATCGAGTTCCGTTCATCAGTTTTTTTTTTATTTTCAACACTGCCATTTTCCTTATTATTTGTATTACAGTTGATATAATGGGGAAAATACGTGTAATCGGATGAAATTTTGTTAAATTTACGATGTTATTTGGCAGTCTACTAATTTTTATTATCACAAATAATGTAATATTCATAACTATCGACTAGTAAACGGCCAAACGCATAAAGTGATTCTAAAAATGTATGCTTGTCCGTGATTTGAGAAATCAGTTATACCTGGAGGAGCCCGAAACGACTTGTTACCTGCAAGTTTTGACCGGCACAAACGGCTTTCGAAAGATGTACAATTAATCGTCGCTTTCGACTTTACGAGTACAAGTTGCAGGATGGTATTTTTCGTAAACACATGGAAAACATAAAGTTAAACGGCACCAGCTGCATTGAATAAATGCTATGTTTCCGCATACGCGAGGTATTTTGACATTTTGCCCGCATCTCGTGGTCGTGCGGTAGCGTTCTCGCTTCTCACGCCCGGGTTCCCGGGTTCGATTCCCGGTGGTGTCAGGGATTTTCTCTGCCTCGTGATGGCTGGGTGTTGTGTGCTGTCCTTAGGTTAGTTAGGTTTAAGAGGTTCTAAGTTCTAGGGGACTGATGACCATAGCTGTTAAGTCCCATAGTGCTCAGAGCCATTTTGACGTTTTCCGTGGAAAAGCAAACCTCGTTAACATTTTCGAAAACTTCTCTTTCACACGACAGTTTGGAAGCAAACCATGTATAACGCAGTATTTCCTTAAAAATCGGCGCTGCTAATTGGTTATGCATTATCGAGTGTATTTTAATATTTTAATAGCGTCTTCCAAGAGGCAATTTCTCGTTCTCTTTCGATTAAATACGAACAGTTTTGAAGACACGGACAAGCATACATTTTCAGTATCACTTTATGCGTTTGGTAGTTTACTAGTCGATAGTTATGAATATTATATTATTTGTGATAGTAAAAATTTGTAGTTGCCAAATAACATTGTAAATTTAATGAAAGTCCATCTGATTACACGTATTTTTCCCATTATATCAATTGTAATATAAATAGTAAAGAAAATGACTGTGTTGAAAATAAAAAAAAACTGACGAACGGAACTCCATCCAGCGATCTAGCGGCTTGAACGCCAACCACTTGAAAAAAAAAATTATTCTATATTGTTCGCTGAATTTGTTCAGAGCGGACGTCCGATGACACCCGCTCAGCTTTTCGGTCATACGTTTGCTCAGTTTTTTTTTTTTTATTATTACACAGGAAAGCCAAGGCTCTGACCGAACACGCTGCTCTACCGTGCCGGAACCACTCGGCTGCAGCCGCTTAATAGTTAAAATGGCCACGCACAGATATACAGGGCTATTACAAATGATTGAAGCGATTTCATAAATTCACTGTAGCTCCATTCATTGACATATGGTCACGACACACTACAGATACGTAGAAAAACTCATAAAGGTTTGTTCGGCTAAAGCCGCACTTCAGGTTTCTGCCGCCAGAGCGCTCTAGAGCGCAGTGAGACATAATGGCGATAGGAGCCGAGAAAGCGTATGTCGTGCTTGAAATGCACTCACATCAGTCAGTCATAACAGTGCAACGACACTTCAGGACGAAGTTCAACAAAGATCCACCAACTGCTAACTCCATTCGGCTATGGTATGCGCAGTTTAAAGTTTCTGGATGCCTCTGTACGGGGAAATCAACTGGTCGGCCTGCAGTGAGCGAAGAAACGGTTGAACGCATGCGGGCAAGTTTCACGCGTAGCCCGCGGAAGTCGTCGAATAAAGCAAGCAGGGAGCTAAACGTACCACAGCCGACGGTTTGGAAAATCTTGGTGAAAAGGCTAAAGCAGAAGCCTTACCGTTTACAATTGCTACAAGCCCTGACACCCGATGACAAAGTCAAACGCTTTGAATTTTTGGCGCGGTCTGCTAAATCACTAAAGGGGCACATATCGAACATTTGTGAATGCCTAAAAAAACTTTTTGGGTTTTTGTATGTATGTGCAAAGCATTGTGAAAATATCTCAAATAATAAAGTTATTGTAGAGCTGTGAAATCGCTTCAATCATTTGCAATAACCCTGTATATTTGACGACCGAAATTATCTGGCGATTTTCTCAGTAACACTTGAGAAGTACGCGCTACTGCTTACACATTTTGTTGTCCTCATGGAGTACTACGAGTGTACGAGTTTACAGTAAATCCGCGTTCCAAACGTCGTGAAATCCCCTTGTTTGTCTCTAAATTTTCACACTCGGTACGACGTCAGGCAGTGTGTATAATTGTCTGAGTTCTCTGTTTTTCCTTATTCTACACTGTTCATTTTCATTCACTGGTCCATATATTTGTCTCAGTACTTTATTTTCAAAAGTGATGAGGTTTTCCTCTGTTTACTTTGTCAGGGTCCATGTCTCACTTGCATAGCACAGTATTGTCTTGATTATATGGCTCTGAGCACTATGTGACTTAACTTCTGAGGTCATCAGTCGCCTAGAACGTAGAACTAATTAAACCTAACTAACTATCACACACTTCCATGCCCGAGGTTGAATTCGAACCTGCGACCGTAGCGGTCGCTCGGCTCCACTATCGCTTATTCTATAAGGTTCTGTTGGTTGATGTTGACACCGAGGTACGTGAGTGTGTCTGTCTTCTGTATTGTTAGATTTACGATTTTTCGATGTTTTGGTCCAAAATGAGCTCTTCTTCCTACTGCCATAACTTCGTTTTACTTTCATTTATACACAGACCTACTTTCTTAGCTTCTTCCATTAGTACAGTCTCCATTTTCTGTAGGTCTTCCATGTTCTTCCTATCAGCACAATATTGTCCGCAAAAGCCAGAACATTTATCTTCTTTCCTATGGTGATACCCGAACTTTCACATATTACTCTCCTCAGGGAGTTGTTGAGGGCCAAATTGAACAGAGTTGGTGATACATATCTCCATGTCTCACTCCTGTTTTTACTTCAAATGCTTCTGAGAACTTCCACTGTACTTTCACTCTACACTTTGATTCCATCACACACATATTATAGTTAGCTTTATCAGCTTGTCAGGTAACCCATACTCTGCCATTACCCTCCAAAATTCCTCTCTTGCTATGCTGTCACAGCCGGGCGGTGTGGCCGAGCGGTTCTAGGCGCGTCAGTCTGGAAACGCGCGACCGCTACGGTCGCAGGTTCGAATCCTGCCTCGGGCATGGATATGTGTGATGTCCTTAGGTTAGTTAGGTTTAAGTAGTTCTAAGTTCTAGGGGACTGATGACCTCAGATGTTAAGTCCCATAGTGCTCAGTGCCATTTGAACCATTTATGCTGTCACATGCTTTGTTGAAATCTATAAACAGGCAAAAGGTATCATGACTGTGCTCCCAGTTCTTATCTAGTATTTGTATTAATGTGAATATTTGATCAATTGTTGGTTTAACTTTCCTGAACCCTTCTTGTGCTGTGTCTAATATTTCCTGAATGTATGTGTTGAGCCTGTTCAGTATAATTCTTGATATTACTTTATAGCATGTTCATAGCAGAGATATCCCTCTGTAGTTCTGTGTCAACATTTTGTCTCCTTTCTTTCATATGGGACATACAGCAGCAGTTTTCCATTCCTCCGACATTACTTATTTTCTCCATACCTCTTTTATCAGTTCGGCTAACCATTCATGTATCTTCCCTCCCCCTTCTTTGATGAACTCTGCTGATATCATGTCTAAGACCCTTAGAAATGAGCTATACCTGGAATCGACAGTAGTACAGACGAAGATGAATTCTCTGAGAAAATAGATGTAAAGTAAACTATCGGTAATGGAAACTGTAAAATCTTGATGCTACGATCATGAAAGAGCTAAATCTGCGTCTCATTTGCGAGAATCTAACAAAAAATTTTATGTTCAGGGTTTAAACTAATGACGTGCTGGTACAAAATCGATGGTGGATGGTGACTAACGTTAAGGTCTTAATCATTCTTTTCAGATTATGCAGAAACCGATAAGATACGTTGTACGCGTACTGAATTAATTCTGTTTCGTTCCGATTCCACACTACAGATTGCTGGAAGCCAAAATTAGGATACCTCCTCTCGGAACAACACGAACGTTACGATGAAAAGGAGGGACTATGGAGAAACAGAAGATGATTATTATTGTTTAGAAACATGATTTCTAACGAAAAGAAGTACTGCAGAATACACTGCTTGGCAGAAAAAGTGAAGCGCCCATAAGATATGGAGGCATGTCAACGTAACGTCGCTGTACAAAGTATCTGGGAGTATGTAAATAACCAGAGCTGCAGTTCTTTGTCACATCACAATGAGCCACAAATCTGGATATTGTACGACTCCATCGGTAGGCCAAATGAAGACACACAACGATGTCAGTTTCAAACTCTGTCAGGTGCTGATAACGCGGTCTCACACGAGCACACAGTTTCTGCGTCTCCTTCACAGTGATCGCTCAGCATCTGACGCTGTTCACGCCCCTTATAATATGCTCTGCCGGGTCTTGTAACAACGCTACACGTAAACAATACTACTGCATCCAAGCCAGATGGGGTTTAAAGTTATGCTGAAAGTGGGCTCATACTGCTAAGTTCTTTGTAAATTTGATTCATTTGTCTAGTAACTGAAATAATACGATATTGCAACGTAACCTTCCAGTACTGGTGGTGGTAATACTCTACCTAAGTAGGGAGATTTCCGTCGCTTTGTCATGTCCTACAGCTCCTGCAAGCTACCGGCTGTTGTAAATGGTATCTTAGATTCATGTGGTCCAGGAAATTACTGGCGCCTGCGAGGTATTGCCGGGTATTAATAACTTCTAGCGGAAGGTTTTAACCAACCGGTAAAAATTTGAACGTAACGGATAACGCAGTATTTTTTTTTACCACTACAGAAGGCACCCACACAGGGCTAAATCGGCAGTATATAGCTTTTATTTGCTTTCATGACCCAGAATTCGACTGTGGATGGAGGGAGCAAATAATCAGTCGAGGGTAGAGATTAACTGATATTTATTGAGTACCGATGGCATTTCAACAATCAGCCGTGTTTCTGTTGCAATATACATCATCGCAAGTGGTCTCTCTAGTTAACATGGTTCAGTTTCACCACGTAATTATGGAAAGGGAGAGGGGAGCGAAGACCTGGCTTCAATGTAATTTTATACAAACGTATCTTAACCCATGCTTATTACATCCAGTTGCTTTAGGTGAATCAGAACACGTTCAACAAAGACACTACAAGCAAACTAGGTCAGGGCGGAAGAGTGTTCAAATGGCTCTGAGCACTATGGGACTTAACATCTATGGTCATCAGTCCCCTAGAACTTAGAACTACTTAAACCTAACTAACCTAAGGACAGCACACAACACCCAGTCATCACGAGGCAGAGAAAATCCCTGACCCCGCCGGGAATCGAACCCGGGAACCCGGGCGCGGAAGAGTGTTCCGCAAGTCTTTATCAAATAAATTGGTATTTAAATCTGATAGTTTTCCTAGTGGCACGAGTTTAAACCATGTATTTTACTTAACGCACAACATTGCCAACAAATCAAATAGTTACGGGGCGGCAAAAGAAACATTATCACTTCAATGCTATTCAACACGCGTGGCCAAGTTTCGGTAGCCAACAGAAATCCAGAAAAAAACGGACACACAAGATTATTCCTTCCCTATTTTACACTCGCCCACTATCGTATGATTATTAATCGTGTACAATACATTTTCAGACCGAAACTACAATTTATCAATGTGGCGGTTGCTCCAACCGAACACATGACGCGAAAGCAAGTTCACAAAGGAAACACGCGAAAATAAATAAAAATCCCCAAAAATAATGATGTAAAAGAAAGAGCAGATTCAAATACATTAATCACGTGTGAATATCCGTTAAGCACAGAGCAATAATGTGACCGTGAGCTTGAGGTTCGTTGTGCGTGGCCTGACCAAGGCACAAACGTAAAGTTCTACTGAAATTCGAATAAATTATGAAAATAAGTTCCCTTATGGGGGTTTAGTGGTAATCTCACACCTGATTTCAACATCTGAACTTCATTACCGAGCAGATTTCAGACAATCTAATACCTCTGTTAACATTACCAAAATCGAGAGCTGCGTCTCCACGTCTGTTCAGCGCCGTAACCCAGGAACAAGTGGACCTCCGGACACCCCGCCTAACCGTTCTTCGTTCAAAAAGGTGGTGGAGAGGATGGTTCGCCAACCTAACAGAGCCAATATTCGTGCCTTCGCGACCTCTCTGACCTGATTCGCCCACCATCTTTGCCAAACTTGTTCAAGTTTAAGGGTTGGTACTATCCTATCACAGAGCGACTCTACACATGCAATGCTACGACCTCTGGCCAGAGCTTTCTGCTACTCCACATACTATCACATACATACAGTCCAAGGTCGCATACAGGAAAGGAATCAAGGACACGTGGCACACATGAAATAAAATGAATGAATAAATAAACACCACTTGGTCCATTCTCTTGTGGCTGATATACACAGAAGTCACTTCAGCAGAGTCAAAACACTCTGGCTATAATTCTCCTGTACCGGAATTTATTGGAAAAATATGGAACGGGACAACAAGTTCCGTTTCAGTATTCCATCTCTATCTGTGAAGTTCCGCTTTGTTCTTTCGTCCCCTTCTGGATTTCGTTTTGCAGTCATTGTATTTATTTCATGAAACACGTGGTTTCCAAGCTAAAAGCACAGCAGACGAATATACGACTCTGTGAAGCACGAGCTATAAACAGATACAATGAAGAAAATTATTCATAATTTGCAAAGACCCCCTCCAGCCAGTGCGGTTGTTTAATTCCCAAAGACGGCTGTTTGTCTCACAGTTTGAGAGAGCTCACACAGCGGTTAAAGAGACGTATTCACTCTCCGAATACCGTTAACGTGTTTTCATTGAGGAAATAAAAAAAAAGAATATAGTGGGGCGTTCTGACACGATTATAAATTCTCTGCGTACACTTTCTCAGCAGGTTTGTATTGCCATATTTAGCAGACAGCAAAACAGTAACATATATTAAAAACAGCCTGTTGCTCCATTCCTGTACACTGGCTTTGGATATGTACCATAATTTCAGCAACAAAAATTAGACGTATCTTAAAAATCACGCACATCAATTCGAGAGAGTTGGTGTACGAGGGTTATTCGCAAAGTAAGGTTCGATTTCTTATAAACAATCATTTTTTTCTAATAATTTCTTTTATTTAATTCCTTGTATGTTTGTCTATATTTCTACTTGAGTTTCTATATTTGTTGAAACATTTGTCATAACATCCTACAAGATTTTGTATCCTTAAGACATAGACGTCTGCCGCCTATGACGATAACCGTCTTTAACTGCTCTGAGAAACTCCTTTAGATAGCAGAACAAGTGAAAATCGCTCGGCTCCGGATCTGGACTGTAGATCGGGTGGTTTGCTTATTCCCGTCCAGTCGATCTGATCATACACTCCTGGAAATTGAAATAAAAACACCGTGAATTCATTGTCCCAGGAAGGGGAAACTTTATTGACACATTCCTGGGGTCAGATACATCACATGATCACACTGACAGAACCACAGGCACATGGACACAGGCAACAGAGCATGCACAATGTCGGCACTAGTACAGTGTATATCAACCTTTCGCAGCAATGCAGGCTGCTATTCTCCCATGGAGACGATCGTAGAGATGCTGGATGTAGTCCTGTGGAACAGCTTGCCATGCCATTTCCACCTGGCGCCTCAGTTGGACCAGCGTTCGTGCTGGACGTGCAGACCGCGTGAGACGACGCTTCATCCAGTCCCAAACATGCTCAATGGGGGACAGATCCGGAGATCTTGCTGGCCAGGGTAGTTGACTTACACCTTCTAGAGCACGTTGGGTGGCACGGGATACACGCGGACGTGCATTGTCCTGTTGGAACAGCAAGTTCCCTTGCCAGTCTAGGAATGGTAGAACGATGGGTTCGATGACGGTTTGGATGTACCGTGCACTATTCAGTGTCCCCTCGACGATCACCAGTGGTGTACGGCCTGTGTAGGAGATCGCTCCCCACACCATGATGCCGGGTGTTGGCCCTGTGTGCCTCGGTCGTATGCAGTCCTGATTGTGGCGCTCACCTGCATGGCGTCAAACACACATACGACCATCATTGGCACCAAGGCAGAAGCGACTCTCATCGCTGAAGACGACACGTCTCCATTCGTCCCTCCATTCACGCCTGTCGCGACACCACTGGAGGCGGGCTGCACGATGTTGGGGCGTGAGCGGAAGACGGCCTAACGGTGTGCGGGACCGTAGCCCAGCTTCATGGAGACGGTTGCGAATGGTCCTCGCCGATACCCCTGGAGCAACAGTGTCCCTAATTTGCTGGGAAGTGGCGGTGCGGTCCCCTACGGCACTGCGTAGGATCCTACGGTCTTGGCGTGCATCCGTGCGTCGCTGCGGTCCGGTCCCAGGTCGACGGGCACGTGTACCTTCCGCCGACCACTGGCGACAACATCGATGTACTGTGGAGACCTCACGCCCCACGTGTTGAGCAATTCGGCGGTACGTCCACCCGGCCTCCCGCATGCCCACTATACGCCCTCGCTCAAAGTCCGTCAACTGCACATACGGTTCACGTCCACGCTGTCGCGGCATGCTACCAGTGTTAAAGACTGCGATGGAGCTCCGTATGCCACGGCAAACTGGCTGACACTGACGGCGGCGGTGCACAAATGCTGCGCAGCTAGCGCCATTCGACGGCCAACACCGCGGTTCCTGGCGTGTCCGCTGTGCCGTGCGTGTGATCATTGCTTGTACAGCCCTCTCGTAGTGTCCTGAGCAAGTATGGTGGGTCTGACACACCGGTGTCAATGTGTTCTTTTTTCCATTTCCAGGAGTGTATTTTGCGTGTGAATGGCAAAATGGGGTCTGATCGTGGTTCGTCATGGACATTTTCTCGTCCATCCTTGAAAGCTCTCACCCAATTAAGCATTTTGCTGTCTACGTCTACATCTACATCCATACTCCGCAAGCCACTTGACGGTGTGTGGCGGAGGGTACCTTGAACACCTCTATCGTTTCTCACTTCTATTCCAGTCTCGTATTGTTCGTGGAAAGAAAGATCGTTGGTGTGCCTCTGTGTGGGCTCTAATCTCCCTGATTTTATCCTCATGGTCTCTTCGCGAGATATACGTAGGAGGGAGCAATATACTGCTTGACTCCTCGGTGAAGGTGTGCTCTCACTGGAGCCATACACCTCAGTTACCTGTCAATGCATTTCCGCTGCTGCAACGTTCCTTGCTATCAAAATCCGAATCACTGACCATATTTTACAGTCGCCAGGCTGATCAGCTATTTTGGACTTTTTCAACTACGACTTTGTAAACAGCACTCTGCAACTGTACCCACGCAAATGACGCCGTTTGACGAACAAGGCATCCCAGAAGTTAGTGCACATGTCCATTTCAGTGTGTGCGTGGTATTCGATTAATTGGACCTTACTTTCTGAATAACCCCTGTATAAAAAGGACCATCACTGAGTGGAAGTGGTTTATCATGGTCACAAAATCTGCATAATATAGTTCGCTGATGACGCATCACTGGTCACAGAAAGTTGACAGTATCTGAATCGGCTGCTGAATAGAGTGTAGCCAGTGCTAGGTAATATCACTCACATAACCAAAGAAAAAACTGAGGTCATGGTGTCTGCAACTTGTAGATAGGCTAAATGACTACAAGCTAAACTTGGATAAGATACTCCTGAAAATCTGCTTAATACTGCTATCTAGAACGAAGAATAAACATAAAAGGAATAAGCTCTGTTCATTTCACGGCAGTTGATGAGGCATTACTGTATTGAAAAAACACATCTTTTTGTCACCTGTTTCACTATTCATTTCGTCAAACTAGGTTTAGAATTCTATGTGGCAAAATACCTGGCCAGTTTAGATTCGACTGATGGTTATTGGCACGTATCCCTGGCCAAAGAAGACAGAAAAACATGAATTCTTTTTGGGGGGAATGTGCTGCCAATTCAAAGTTGTACCATCTGGATTGAAAGTATTGGTGTCTGACTCTACTCCTGTAGTAGAACGACCAGACCCAAGCTTGGCTGAGAAAGAACTAGAGTTCACCATTGCCAGGTGATAGTACCTGGTGAGGGTCACTTGCCAGCATTATGGTTAATACTGCAATGATAGATGAAGGACTGTGGGACTATGTGCTCCCTACAGTGGCTTGAGGAACATAAGCAGCAGCCCTCTCTACTGGGGTTTAACTGACAGAGGAGATACCTTTTACTGCTGCATTGCAGTCCATGGCAATGGTTTGTCAAAGGCTACGGGAAGGAAATCTCGATTTTACCATGTCCCACAGCTTGGAGGGTGTGATGATGGGCTTATGCCCCATCCCATGTAAGAAGTGTTATGCTATAGAACCAAGTGTACGTCTCAGGTCCAAGACAGATGTAAAGGTATATGATAACTGCTACATTACTACTGTTTCTATACTAATATACAATATCCAGGATTTATGAACAAAGGAAACTGATATGAGACTGAAAAAGGGGATCTGGATGTTGTTGTACTCAGGGTGTAATGGTCGCCTGGTCATAGATATAGCTAATTGCTATAATCGCACTATTTCACTCCCATTTACGGAGCTTGTTAGCACTTGATGTTAGGTTGGCGCCATTAAAATGCATTGTGTTGTGTTAATCGCTGCTACTTGCTGGATCGCTGCTGTGTCTCGATGCTGATGCTGGCTCTAAATCTGGTTGTCTAGGGTTAAAAACATGAGGTCCCGTGTTTTTTATATGCTTTTGATGATAAAGAACGAGCGAAACCAACAAATATGTAAACTTCAAATATTTATTACTATGGTGGCCATCTTAATTCCACTGTCCACCAAAGACTATGACACAACACAACTTCCTTTACATGTTCTTTGCATTGTTTATCCACCTCAAACAATAACACACAAACACACTGTACCAAAGTGACATTCCGACTGCCCCCCGACCGTTCTTGCTGCTTGTATTTATAACATTGTCAAAGAACTACTAAAAAGAGATATAGTTTACAAGTCACATGCACATCTGTTATAATAATTTGTGCAGAAAATTTATTAATTTGCATCGAGTGACACAATTTAACATGTTATTAAAATGACAGACAGATTTGTTGACTTGACAGAATAATTCTTTGTTACAAAAAGGCCGTTTTTTAGAAGTTTGTCAATTGACTTCTCTAATTTGCATAAATAAGTAAATAACATGAATTATTAAGAATTACATTGGTTTTCGTCTAAAATAGGATTGATTACGTGAATACTGAGTGAAACCGCTCCTAGTGAACAAATAGGTTTCACTGGGTGATTTTTATTTAAGGAGATCCAAAATACCTAATTGGCCACTATTTTTCGTACTTCATATTAATTATTTAAGATGAACTTAGTGTTTTTACATGATGACATTTGCTGTATCAGTGATCAAGTGATATAAACTTTTGTGTGGGTCAGTTACTCAGTATAATTTAATGGTTTGACTGTTTATGCAGACATGTTATGCAATCATTGTTAACATACACAATAACTTTTCTATAATCATAAATACTCGTTAAACTGGTTGAATTTGGAGGGTATCACATACTTTGGTACAGTAAAGCCTTTAATATGTTCCGTTACAATACCCCCTCGGATAATATCATTTACAGAACGTTAATGATATTAGCTGACTAGGACAAATGTGTCAAATGGTTAAAATTTGGGAAAGTACTACTGTAATAATTTCTTTTGTTTTTCTATGCATAATGTGTATGTATACAAGGACCGTTACACCGTTTCAAAATGACTTTTTCCTGCAAATATTTTAGTTGTGTTGTTTCAAATGCACTTTGTGTTGTGCCTCTCAGTATGACAGTATAATAAAAATATTTAGTAATATATGAAAGTAAAAAAAAATGTTAATCTTTGCTCCCAGTGAGCCACATGGAAAATGATCAAAAACAGACACAAATATATCACATGCGATTTTAAGATATATAAAAAATATATGTAAATTATTTCAAAGTCAGTTCTCATTGAGTCACAGATTAATCAAGATAATAGAAGGAACATAAATATATTACACAGATGGACAGGTCATATGTCCATAGGAAAATATTGTAATTGTCTGCTCTTTTTAAGACACATAAAAGAGATGAAAACAAAGAACATAATTATAAGTATGGACATAATATATAAACACAAACACTAGAGAAGTCACATGTATGAATATAATATGCATTTGAAAAAAAAGAAAAGTTTTTTAAATATTGTCTCCCATTGAGACACGTAGTCAAGACAGTACAAGAACATATTAATACTAAAATTGGACACTTAAATCGGTCACAACATAACACAAACATCAAACTTGGTTAACATCTGATTAGCTGTAGAAAATTGTACACAAATCTTATGCCTAAGAACACAATAGTAACAAAATGATGGGTCTTGCACAACAATTTTTTCATTGTCTTTTATTTGGTGCAAGTATGTCCCATATTCAATAATACAAAAGGAAAGTAATAAATGTTTGTCACCTTCTTGCCCGTTGCAAGTAAAGAAGATGTCTCAAAATTTAATATTCAATAGTGACAATAAAAACATAAAAACATTCTCTCAGAGATCTGGAACTTGTCCATGGTCTGTAGGATGAGTGGTAGTTGCTATTTGACACACACAGTAAAATTCTTTGCTGATAACATGCTTTACGGAAAAGGGGTAAGTAACTGTATTCAAACAGGGAAATGTGCTTAATCATGTTTATATGGTTTCAATTCAGTGATGTTTCTTAATCCAAATAACCTTCTTGATCTGGGTTCAAAAAAAAATGGTTCAAATGGCTCTGAGCACTATGGGACTCAACTGCTGTGGTCATAAGTCCCCTAGAACTTAGAACTACTTAAACCTAACTAACCTAAGGACAGCACACAACACCCAGCCATCACGAGGCAGAGAAAATCCCCGACCCCGCCGGGAATCGAACCCGGGAACCCGGGCGTGGGAAGCGAGAACACTACCACTCGACCACGAGATGCGGGCCTTGATCTGGGAAAGATAAGTCTATACGCACTAGGATGTGGTCTTTCTTTTATTTCAAATGGACAAATGTCAATGTTTACTTTGACATATGGATGACCTAGCTCAACATCTTTGTCTATTTCAGTATTTTCAAACAACAGATCATTTTCAATTTCTTTAGTTCCTAAGTCTAATGTCTCTTTCCTACACTTAGACACATCCCTCTCTGTTTGCAAAGCATTGACATTTAAACATAAACCTTTGTTTTCATCAGTTCCTTTTAACACTGTGTTGTCACTTAACAAACTACTGTTTTCACCCCCTTTTTTATAAAGTCCACTACGGATTCTTGTCCACCATGTAGGATACAAGGTTGCACTTACCTTTGCTAATTCTTTCCAAAAGGCATCTTTGTTTATACAGTTTCCATATTTGTTCCACAAAACTTCTAAAAACTTTTCCCCTTTCTCTTGAAAACACACATTTACATTCCATCCCTTTATATTTTCTTTAATGTTATTATTATTACCATTCTCATAGATTAGTGTTTCATAGTTCCCAATAGGCAATAGCTTGTCCTCAGATACACATTCCCTAGTCTGCATTTCACTTAAATTAACTTCATTATTACCCATGTTTGTCACATCACTTACCTTTACCTTATCATCACTTTTCAATTCTACAAATACTTTTATTTCTTTCTCCACACTCTCATCAATAACATCACTTGATTTAGGACCATTATTTAAATGTCCCTCTATTCCTTCTTCCTCCTCTTCCACAACAACCCCATCTTCTGTTTCCCCCCTATGTATCTGAATCTCAGCAATTGAGTCTTTGGCTCCATTAAACACTTCGTCATCCCCCTTCTTATCAAATAAACCCCCCAAAATAGATTCTATTTGTGGTGTGTCTGACTTGTTATTAACACCAGTATCTTTTTCAGCCCAACTATGGAACTCTGCAATCCCTTCAACTTCTGCACTTTCACTAACTACCTGTGCATGAACACTGTTTTTATTAACTGTATCACTTTTACTCATAGTATCCCTAAACCTTTTATTAAATTCTAATTTATTCATTCTAACAACATCAGTATTTTCATGGTACTTACTCTTTACATTGTATATTCTCCTTCTCCAGTTTCGGTTATATGTTGTCCTGTCATAATATTGTCTAGCCCCAAAACTACGGACATCTAGTGGGACTGTCCACCGTTTCCCGGCTGGTTCTCTCAGTCTGTCCTTTTGTAGTTGTCGTTTTGTTCACTAGTTTCAACAAACCCCCTTCTATCTTGTTCTCTTCCCCAATACCTATTTCTATCATTCCTGTTACCTCTCATCCATCCTCCCTCCTGTGTATTGTTTCTGAAATCATTTTCATATCTCCTGTCTCCCCTATTTGGAGCATTATTTCCAGAATTTTCAAAGTCTCTCCTCCCATAATAATCTCTATTTACATTCCTGTTCCACCCCCCATACCGATTGTTTCCAGAGCCAAAACTTTGGTTATTTTCTCTTTCCAAGGCCCTATCTAATCTATCTACAAATTTCAGGAACTCTTCCATTGAATCGTCTGGTCCATGGACCAATTCCCACTGCAGTCTCTCTGGTAACCTTCTTTTTAAAACATCAACTTGTGTCATAATATCAAAAGAGTTATTCAAGTGAGCAAGTTTTTTCAATTGATCTCTGCAAAATTTTTGCATTCCCCCTACTTTCCCTCTATACACTGGTCCATTTAGAAATTCTGACTTTAATCTGGCTTGTATGGATTGTGACCAAAATTTGCAAATAAATTTAGCTTCAAACTCTTCAAAAGTATTCCAAGAATCATTATTCTCATTTGCCCAGGATAGGGCCTCCCCTTCTAGCAACCGTTTTACTAACTTAATTTTTATGTTATCTGACATTCCTACAACAAACATATCCTTACATTGGTGAATAAAGTCAATAGGGTGCAGATTTTCACCAGGAAAGCATTTCACTTGGATGTGCCCATACATTGTATTTTGAATGTAAATCGTTTGTTTGGACATCAATACGTCCTCCAATTGTGTACATTTAGTGTGTATATTTTCTACTTTTGTATCTACATTAGTGGTATACAGGTTGTATTATTGTTTAAGGTTTTCTGAAGTTTTGTCTATTCTCTGATCTAATCTTTCAACTTCAGTATCTACTCTGTTGTAGATGACAGCAATGCTGTCTGTGTTAGCTTGTATGTTTTCATTTAAACTTTCAACTTTAACTTGAAATTCTTTTCTGAAGTGTATCAGCTGTTCTCTAGTGTCCTTACTGAGGGTAGTTTTAATTTCCTCACACTTCTCATTGAGATGAGTACTTAATAGATCAAAATCCAAACTTAACTTATCCAGTCTATCTGTGAGTTTCAAACTTACTTGTTCACTTGATTGTTTAACATCCAAACGTACTTGTTCACTTGATTGTTTAAAATCCAAACTTACTTGTTCAATTGATTGTTTAAGTTGTGAGCTTATTTGAGTTGCAAACCCTGCTAGCCACACTGTTAAGTTTAATTGTTCACCATCCCCTGGTTCAATTTCCTACGATCTCATCACTCTCAGGTAGAGACATGTTAACTAATAATTATTTTAAATGACAACAACAACAAAATACCTTCCTATATGTAGCTATGCTAAGATGTCGTGATCTGTGTTCCTGTTGGCTTTCTTCACTTCTATTCGGTTTTATCGAAGCTGAAGTCTTGATTGATGAATTCCATTGACATAATCCAGACATTAATCTTCTGAGGGGCATAGTCGCACAAACACACTTTATATATTTATTAATTTTTGACATATTTTCACTGTTGCCACACTGCACAAATAAACTTTTTTGGAATGATAAGCACTTACAAAATTTATTGCTGCACTATTATCATCGATGCACTTAAAGATCCCGGCTGAGCCCCCACTTTTGTAATGGTTGCCTGGTCGTAGATATAGCTAATTGCTATAATCGCACTATTTCACTCCCATTTACGGAGCTTGTTAGCACTTGATGTTAGGTTGGCGCCATTAAAATGCATTGTGTTGTGGTAATCGCTGCTACTTGCTGGATCGCTGCTGTGTCTCGATGCTGATGCTGGCTCTAAATCTGGTTGTCTAGGGTTAAAAACATGAGGTCCTGTGTTTTTTATGTGCTTTTGATGATAAAGAACGAGCGAAACCAACAAATATGTAAACTTCAAATATTTATTACTATGGTGGCCATCTTAATTCCACTGTCCACCAAAGACTATGACACAACACAACTTCCTTTACATGTTCTTTGCATTGTTTATCCACCTCAAACAATAACACACAAACAGTCTGTACCAAAGTGACATTCCGACTGCCCCCCGACCGTTCTTGCTGCTTGTATTTATAACATTTTCAAAGAACTACTAAAAAGAGATATAGTTTACAAGTCACATGCACATCTGTTATAATAATTTGTGCAGAAAATTTATTAATTTGCATCGAGTGACACAATTTAACATGTTATTAAAATGACAGACAGATTTGTTGACTTGACAGAATAATTCTTTGTTACAAAAAGGCCGTTTTTTAGAAGTTTGTCAATTGACTTCTCTAATTTGCATAAATAAGTAAATAACATGAATTATTAAGAATTACATTGGTTTTCGTCTAAAATAGGATTGATTACGCGAATACTGAGTGAAACCGCTCCTAGTGAACAAATAGGTTTCACTGAGTGATTTTTATTTAAGGAGATCCAAAATACCTAATTGGCCACTATTTTTCGTACTTCATATTAATTATTTAAGATGAACTTAGTGTTTTTACATGATGACATTTGCTGTATCAGTGATCAAGTGATATAAACTTTTGTGTGGGTCAGTTACTCAGTATAATTTAATGGTTTGACTGTTTATGCAGACATGTTATGCAATCATTGTTAACATACACAATAACTTTTCTATAATCATAAATACTCATTAAACTGGTTCAATTTGGAGGGTATCACATACTTTGGTACAGTAAAGCCTTTAATATGTTCCGTTACAAGGGGAATGGTGAAAAATGGAACAATGGAAGAAATAAATTACTATATCCACTTTTGGAGAGGTGTACCAAACACCACGGTGCGAAAAATATTGTCTCAGTACTGATTAAAATGAAATGGCCCAGCGTGTCATAGGGATTGAATATATACGTAACAGATTTTTAAGGCAGGACATCATGATGTAGGGACAACTTACTACTGTAGTGAGGGGTATATGCAGTAAATGACACTTAATATTTTAATGAGAAGGATAATTTTTTAATGAAATTAACGAAATCTTGAAAGAAATATCTATCCACACCAATGTAATATTATTTGGAGATTTAAACAATAGTGTTCGCTGCAAAGACATAGATTGGAAATTATGGAAACGAAGTTGTAAATGTAAAGGGTTAAAGACTGGTACAAATATGCAGAAAATATGATGACATAGTTGACTACTGGAAGGAAAAAATGAGTAATCTCTAGATGGAAAAGTCAAAGAAAATGTGGACAAGCTACGACGTCGAAATGAAAGAAATTCGTGACGAAATTGTTACTTTTTCTGGGACATATAATTTCGGCGGAAGGGATCAAATCTAACAAATGTTGTAGATAACTTCACAAAGATAAAAAGTAAACGCTTGGGACGTGATGCTATAGCAGAAACTCACGAACTATATTTTATTATTACAATGTAATATTAACTACCCTAGGTATGATGGTTTAACATTTAACGACACATGATGGTGATCGATATAATCGAAAATGGTAGTAGGCCTAAATAATTTGTTTGTTCAGAGAACATCGTATTTGATAGACGACTTTTAAATACAAGCTATGGTGTACAACCTCGATAAAATATACAACACTTATCCCTTGCCACCAGGTGCAAAAAGCACAGTATTTACGTTCGGAGAGAACGCTCTGCCAAGGACCTACGAGACAAGTTGGTGGTCCAGGTTTCAGTCCAGGTGTAGGCTATGGGATTGGGCCTTCTGTCGCGATGGCGTTGACAATAGCGTGTAGCACCAAAATATCGGTACTGTACAGAAGTTACGTGTTCGTCTGATGGATAAAACAATTTTCTCTGGTGAGATTTTAAACGCACACAAATTTGCCACATACTAGATACATACATTTACAGCTGTCATTATCAAAGGATGCTCCGAATTCGAAATCAGTAACTTAGGTTAGTACTGTACATAATGCCATTGCATATCAATAAATTTCCTCTTTTAGAGTAATATTAAATACGTTGCCAGTTTAGTGTGCCTTCTTGTAGTGCCAGATATCTCATAATGACGGACAAGTGAACAATGTGCCTCTTATAGCTTCCAATGGCGAGCTAGAAATCACTTCTCTGCCATCATGTCTGTCTTCTAAAAGAGGGAGAGAAAGAATACACGTATCTAAATCAGAGGAAAGAATACACGTAGCTAAATCAGAGAAAGAATACACGTATCTAAATCATTGGATAGTTATTTAATACTAGCTGCGTATCCAGCGTTGCCTGGTTTGTATTTATCCCAGTCTTGTATTACTCTACCTCCTCCTCCCCCTTCTCTCTGTCTCCTCCTTTCTCTCTCCCCTCCCTGTCCACCTCTTTCACCCTCTCTCTCTCTCTCTCTCTCTCTCTCTCTCTGCCCACCTCCTCCACCCTACTTTCTGCCCTTCTCCTCCAGCCTTTGTCTCTGTTCATCTCCTCCTACCCCTCTATCTGACCATCTCCTTCTCCACCTCTCTCTCCCCATCCGTTCCTTCCCCCCCCCCTCTGTCCACCTGCTCCTTCCTCCTCTGTTTATCTCAATCTCAACCCTCTACTTCCATTTCCTCTACCCTCTCTCTCTTTCCATATCTTCCTCTTTCCTTTCTCTGTCCATCTTCTCCTTTCTGTCTATCCATTTCTGCGTCTTCCCTTTCTCTGTCACACTCCTCTCCCTCTCACTGCACGTTTCTTCTTCCCTACTGCGTCGGTTCGTCCCTTCCTCTTCTCTTTCTCTGTCGGTCCCCCCTCCTCCATTTGTCCATTTCCAATCCCCATCTCTCTGCCACCCTCCTCCTCCCAACTATCCTTGTCCGTCTCCTTCTTCCCCCTATCTATCTATCATCTCCTCCTCCCCCCTTCTTTCTACACATTATCATCCACAACCAAATAGGAGGTTGGTGGTTCTTAACTCCACAGTACTTCTCTCTAGATCGTAACTAACATGTGTACCAAATTATGTTGAAATCTTTCCAGGCATTTTAAGATGAGCTTTCTGCCGATGCCTTTGCCTGCACACGTGCACTTCAGATATATTTCACTTGTGTTTAATATATTTCACACGAATGTGTACACGTATTCCATTAGTATCTCCAGCGAAATTCACACTGCAGTTTCGTTTTCACGCAGGTCAATGTTTATGATGTATCTCCTGAAATATAGTCACATTCAGCGACATGTGGTTAGTTGGTTGGTTTAGGGGATGGGACCAACCAGTGAGATCATCGTTCACATCGGATTAGGGAAGAATTGGGAAGGAAATCGGCCTGCCCTTTCACAGAATCTAACCCGGAAATCACGGAAGACCTAAATCGGCATGGCCGGACGCGGGTTTGAAGCGTCGTCCTCCCGAAACAGAGTCAAATGTGTTAACCACTGCGCCGCCTCGCTTGCTGGCATATGTGGATAGAGTCTGCGAAGTGTGTTGCTTGTACTTGGAAGTAAAGAAACAATAAATTAAAATTTCATGCATGATGCGGCTTTTTTCATTCATCTCAGTATTTGACGTCGTCTCACCTGAACCATGTATTGAGCTATAATATATTTTTGTAAGTACATTCAGGGGTACATGAGAATAATACCTGCGAAATGTGTTGCGAGTGTAAAGCTAGTGGGAAAGAAGTAATAAATCTAAATGTCGTGCATGATGCGGCAGTTTTTCACCCATCTCCGTGTTTATTACGTCATCATTCCTGAATTATTTGTTGTACAACGATGTAATTTTGCTGGTACATTCAGTGGTCAATATTTGAATACTGTTCGCAAAATGTGTCGTGGATGCAGTTAGCGGTATAAAAGTAATAAATGAAAACTCGTGCTTCATGCGGCAGTTTTACTGCATAAACGGTGAAAATTTAGGAGGCGATAAATTTTTCTCCTTTCAACATTTCGGAGGAGAGAGGGGGTGACTTGTCAGCGAGAAGAACTTTCGTAAAGCTTTGAAATTATTTGTAAAGAATGTTTCATATCACTCAGTTCTGTTATTCTCAAATACTGGGTCAATAAAGTATGGTTGGTCATGCATCTCGAGTTACACTACTTATCACTTCCACCTCCATTCCTTCGATAGGTAGGTGGTTCTTACCACACAGCGATTCTTTCCAGACATGCATCAATTCGGATGAAATATATACATACGTACACACATATCTACATCCATTTTTATAATAAGTACGGATTTAGATACCTATATGATTTTTTGCTATATCGTAGATGAATAAGAAAGGGGTATAAAAACATAAATATCGTGTTTTCAAATTACTACAAAAAGAATTAAAGAAAATCATTTGTTTGGTGCGAATCGTGTTTTTGTGTCTGAAAAAATCGGCCTTTAAGTATAATACTATTTTGCTTGCGTTAGAATCAAGTGTGGAAACATTTGTTTCCAATCTGATGTTAGTACATCAAAACCTTGGTTTTGTAAGAACAGCTTCCTGTCGTGTCAAAAATAGCTGCCTACGCATTTTTTGTTGAGATAAGCCAACAAAAGCTGTCACGGGATGAATCAGGCGAATACATGCAACGAGACATTCTTTCGATCTTTTTGTCTGTCAGATCATCATTTTTTTGCCTTGATGTGTGACAAATAGCGTTGCCATGATGTCGAATGACGCAATGTTCTTCCTGATTGCATCAGTGACGTGTGCGAGAGACATTGTTATATTGCATTCAGCATTATTCACCGATAACGAAACGAATCGTAGTGATTCGTACACTTTAACTACTGAGAAAATGATACTTTCCTTGCAAGTGCTTCACAAACGATTTGCTTTTGTTGGCTTCGGTTCTTTTTGGAACACTAAAAAAGTACATAACTTCTTATTTTTCTGCTCTTTAGAATTTATCCAAGTTTCATCGCTTGACATGACGTCGTACATCTCTTTTCCATTACCTCAGTCGAGCTTTTTCAGCACTCCATTACTCCAGTTTTTTCGAACTTCGGTTAAATTACGGAAAGCATACGGAAGAGATCTTTTTAACAGCTAAATGTTGCTGCTAAATCGAAAGTACTGACGACTTCGAAATGGTTAAATATGACTGTGTCTCACTGTAAGTCTTCAATCGCGTTGCACGCAGCATCGAAGATTTTAGCAAGAATAACCCATACCGGTCGACTTTCATAAAATTCATCTACACTGAAGAGCCAAAGAGACTGGTAAACCTGTCTAATATCGTGTAAGGCACTCGCAACCTTTGGCTCTAAGCAATATGGGACTTAACATCGGAGGTCATCAGTCCCATAGACCGAACTACTTAAACCTAACTAACATAAAGACATCACACACATCCATGCCCGACGCAGGATTCGAATCTGTGACCGTAGCAGCAGTGCGGTTCCGGACTGAAGCGCCTCGAACCGCTCGGTCACAGCGGCCGGTCCCTCGCAAGTACGCAGAAATACTGTAACACGGCGTGGCATGGACTCGACGATTGTCTGAAGTAGTGTTGGAGAGAACTATCATCATAAATCTAGGAAGGGCTGTCCATAAATCCTTAAGAGTACGTGGAGGTAGAGATCTCTTCTGAACAGTACGTAGCATGGCATACCAGATATGCTCAATAATGTTCATGGCCGGGGGTTTGATGGCCAGAACAAGTGTTTAAACTCAGAAACGTCTTCCTGGAGCCACTCTGCAGCAATTCTGGATGTGTGAGGTGTTGCATTGTCCTACTGGATTTGCCTAAGTCCGTCGGAAAGAACAATGGATATGAATGGATGCAGGTGATAAGCTTACTTGCGTGTCACCTGTCAGAGTCTTATCTAGACGTATGTGAGGTCGCATATCACTCCAACTGCACGCGCTCCACACCATTACAGAGCGTCCACCATCCTGAACAGTCCGCTGCTGATATCAAGGGTCCATGGATTCATGAGGTTGTCTCCATATCCGTACACGTCCATCCGCTCGATACAATTTCAAACGATACTCGTCCGACCAGGCAACATGTTTCCAGGTGAGGCGTAAAGCTTTGTAATGTGCAGTCATCAAGGGTACACGAGTGGGCCTTCGTCTCTGAAAGCCGATATCTATGCTGTTTCGCTGAATGGTTTGCACGCTGACACTTGCTGATGGCCCAGCATTGAAATCTGCAGCAATTTGCGGAACGGTTGCACTTGTGTGACGTTGAACGATTCTCTTCAGTCGTCATTCATCCCGTTCTTGCGGGATCTTCTTCCGGCCGCAGTGATGTCGCAGTCATCAAGGGTACACGAGTGGGCCTTCGTCTCTGAAAGCCGATATCAATGCTGTTTCGCTGAATGGTTTGCACGCTGACACTTGCTGATGGCCCAGCATTGAAATCTGCAGCAATTTGCGGAACGGTTGCACTTGTGTGACGTTGAACGATTCTCTTCAGTCGTCATTCATCCCGTTCTTGCGGGATCTTCTTCCGGCCGCAGTGATGTTGGAGAATTGATGTTTTATAGGATTCCTGCTGTTTACGCTATACTCGTGAAATAGTCATACGGGAAAATCCGCACTTCATCGCTACCTCGGAGATGCTGTGTCCTATCGCTCATGCGCCGACTATAACACCACGTTCAACCTCACTTTAATCTTAATAACCTCCGTACAGTCCCGAATCGCCCCATCCGATATTTGTCTGCTTCCAAATCTTAACAACACCTTCGACGACTCACTTTGATAGCGATGAAACTGTGCATGAAGATGCGAGGTTGTGGCTCCATCAGCAAACATTCTACAGTGAAGATATCAATAGACTGCTCTCGTATTCGCCGCCAGGATGACTATCTCGATGAATAGATGTGTAGACATGAAGAATAAAAAGACGTAAGGTTATAAAAATTGTTTTATTTAAAAAGCCTTAAGAAGCTTCACATAATAGAATTCGGGGGCAAAGTTTTCAGCACGCCCTCTTAGTACTCTACCCCCGTGTGATGACACTGTTGCCGACAGCTGCTTCTGCATATGTCCTGTCACTCCTGTTATCGTTATCGTTGTTCGATTTTAAAATAGCTACATTGCCTAGCTAAACATCTGCAGATGAGAGCATCTCCAGGGAGGATGACCTGCGTCGTGCCTTAGAAAAGACTGTGTACACGGTTCCACGTCGATGGCGAAAATGGTGTCCAGGTAATACCGAAGAGCATTTCAGCCGTTCTGCCGTTAAGCCTTAATAATGCAGCTCGTGTGGAACATACAGTTAACAAGCGAAACTGTTTGCGTCGCACGCGTAAAGTGTTGTAAACTTACAGGGAGAACGGAAAACGCGAAACTTTAGGATTTTCAGTATAATTGCTAATGGCCGAAGTGTTTCTCTCTCACACTCTCTCTCTCATTGTCTTTGTTTGTTTGCCGCGCACCGTGCCGGAGGCACAGACGGTGCAACTAATGGGGAGCACTAAGACCACGTAAGCCCTCGGGCTGGTCGGGTCGCTAATGATAGGAGGCGGAAGTTCCAATTAAGCCCCCGGTGGGCACTAAAGCTGAGGGAGAGTGTTCCTGGCCGTCGCTGCTTTATGTGACCATGCGGAGGCTTCCGCGAAATCCGCCGCTGTCTATGTCCGTTTACAGCCTAAGCGGGGAACAGTTCACTAAACCGAACCTAATTTATCGCAGAGAAGCACTCTCGTTGTTGGCATCTCTTCTTTTATTTGCATCGATGGAGAGTCTCGCAATGGCAATATACCGTCCTCTCCTTTTGTTGTTTCAATCTTCCTCGGCGTTCCTATTGGCTACGTACGCCGCACCGAGTCTTGCTCTCAACTTTGCCAGCGTTCCAGTACGATTCGACGAACGTACTCCCTGGAGAATAAACGTACGTCTCCTTGTAGATCCACTATTTAAAATTAAGTTGTTCTTGTTGTTGTGCCCTTCAGTCCGAAGAGTGGTTTGATGCTGCTCTCCATAACGCCTACAACCTACATCCACATCAGTGAGCTTACTGCAGCCTTCATCCCTTCTCCTCCCCCTACCCCCACCTCCCCGCCAACCCGCAACCCCCCACTCTTCAAACACTTATTGCCCAACTATCGTTTGTCGATGCTTCGTGACGTGTCTTGTCAATCTACCAGTTATTACAGGCAAGATGTACCGAAAACTTCTTTCCTCTCCTGTTAGAACTGGCATTGCTTTATGTCGCTGAGGAAAAGACTGTAGCCGGCCACAGTTTTTGAATGACTGATTTATGCCACCGTGCCGACCGGAGTGGCCGAGCGGTTCTAGGCGCTACAGTCTGGAACCGCGTGACCGCTACGGTCGCAGGTTCGACTCCTGCCTCGGGCATGGATGTGTGTGACGTCCTTAGGTTAGTTAGGTTTAAGTAGTTCTAAGTTCTAGGAGACTGATGACCTCAGGAGTTAAGTCCCATAGTGCTCAGGGCCATCTGACCCTTTTTTAAAACTTTTTTCCTACATTACAGCGTAGAGGTTCGCTACACTGACACGTGACCTTCTAAACCACGAGCAACATTAAAGACAAGCAGACGGACACCTACGTTTACGTCTGACCCCACATAATGATTTGGTTGACTGTGGCCAACAACAAGATGGCACAGCAGTGTGCCTCTGTGCTATGGCTATGGTGTTTGTTATTACAAAAAATCCTCTTCCTAGCCTAGATCGTAGTGACAGCTTTACATTTATTTTTATTTTTTCTAATAGTCGTAATCTTTTACCAAGATTCTTGTTTAGATAACATTTGTTTCTGATTTTTTTTCTTTTTGTTTTTGATTAAGAAATTAACTAAACAAACTATGGCAACACACACATTATATCAATACAGTGCGCCTCCACGGCCTAAATGGCAGCACACGCTTAGCAGCGATGACGCGCGGACGTCTTATTTGCGTCCCGGCAGCGGAGCTGCGTGCTTGCGGTTGTTTATTTCCCAGCTGTTGCGGATCGTTAGGCATACGTTCAGTGGCGCACTCCCGTAGACAGGCTACGATCAAAATATCTTTTTCAAGAGGGTCACGCCAGACTGCTCGCGTATAAGGTTGAACGATTCCTACAAGACGATCTACAACTGGATACCCTAGACATAGTAGGCATCCATTTCTCAATTACGGGCACCGTTGTTTATGTCAAGAAGATAAATGCCGAGATGCGCACAGCTGTGGTCAACAAACTTGAGAACGCACTTCAAATACTCCGATGGTCACATCGGGGTGGTTACAGTGCACCACGAGGGCCTCGGCTGGCACACACTAAGTCTTAGGAACTCCCCTCTAAGGTGCCGGCCCACGCCGTAACTGCGGCCTTCCGACAGGACCGGACGAAAACGTGATCAGCCATGTGTCCGAGAAACGGCTGACGTTAGAGATTTATAAGATGTACAGTAGTACATAAGTATCCAGAGCGTTTATACAAGGGAGATGAACTTGAAAGCAATATTATAGAGAGGAAAGTAGACGTAGATGAAGATGAGATGGGGGATATGATACTGCGCGAAAAATTTGACAGAGTACTGAAAGATCTGTCAAAAAACGGTCCCGGGAGTAGACAACATTGCATTAGAACTACTGATAGCCTTGGGTGCGCCAGCCATGAGAAAACTCTTCCATCTGGTGAGCAAGATATATGAGACAGGCGAAATAGCCTCAGACTTCAAGAAGAATATAATAATTCCAATCCCAAAGAAAGCAGGTTTTGACAGGTGTGAAAATTACCCAACTATCAGTTTCATAAGCCAGGGTTGCAAAATACAAACACGAATTCTTTACAGACGAATGGAAAAACTGGTAGAAGCTGACCTCGGGGAAGATCAGTTTGGATTCCGTAGAAATCTTCGAACACGCGAGGCAATACTGACCCTAAGACTTATCTTAGAAAATAGATTAATGAAAGGCAAACCTACGTTTCTAGCATTTGCAGACTTAGAGAAAGCTTTTCACAACGTTTAGTGGAATACTCTCTTTCAAATTCTGATGGTGGCATGGGTAAAATACAGGGAGCGAAAGGCCACTTACAATTTGTACTAAAACCAGATGGCAGTTATAACAGTCGAGGCGCACGAAAGGCAACAGTGGTCGAGAACTGAGTCAGACAGTGTTGTTGCCTACCCCAGATGTTATTCAATCTGTATATTGAGCAAGCAGTAAAGGAAACAAAAGAAAAATTCGGAGCAGGAATTAAAATCCATGGAGAAGCGGTAAAAACCTTGAGGTTTGCCGATGACATCGTAATTCTGTCAGAGACAGCAAAGGACCTGGAAGAGCAGTTGAAGGGATATACAATGTCTTGAAAAGAGGATATAAGATGAACATCAACAAAAGCAAAACGAAGAAAATGGAATGTAGTCGAATTAAATCAGATGACGCTAAGGGAATTAGATTAGGAACTGAGACACTTAGATGAGTTTTGCTATCTGGGGAGAAAAATAACTGATGATGGTCGAAGTAGAGAGGATTTAAAATGCTGACTGGTTATGGCAAGGAAAGCGTTTCTGAAAAACAGAAACTTGCTAACATCGTGTGTAGATACAAGTGTCAGGAAGTCTTTTCTGAAAGTATTTGTATGGAGTGTAGCCATATATGGAAGGGAAACATGGAGGATAAATAATTTAGACAAGAAGAGAATAGAAGCTTTCGAAATGTGGTGCTTTTGAAAAATGCTGGAGATTAGATGGGTAGATCACGTAAATAATGAGGAGGTTCTGAATAGAATGGAGGAGAGGAAGAATTTGTGGCACAGCCTGACTAAAAGAAGGGATCAATTGGTATAACACGTTATGAGGCGTCAAGGTATTCCCATTTAGTATTGGATGGAAGTGTGGAGGATAAAAATCGTAGAGGGAGACCAAGAGAGGAATACACTAAGCGGATTATGAAGGATGTAGGCTGCAGTAGTTACTCGAAGATGAAGAAGCTTGAACAGGATAGTGTAGCATGAAGAGCCGCATCAAACCAGTTTCTGGACTGAAGACCACAACAACAACAACAACAACAACAAGATGTACAACAGTGTCGGCCCAATAATAATCTAACAAAATATGTCCCATTCTACGGGAGCATTAGCGGTTCCAGTGCGGTAATAGTGTACGATGGCTAATTACGTAGGAGTTCTGGCTGCGGATTGGAAGGCCGTATCAAGTCAGAGTATACTCAACTCCGGCTGACGCAAGCACCGATCGGACAATCGGCCCCACAAGCTGAGGCGACAGCTCCGCTTGGACGAAGATACCTTCGATCATCTGAGGGTCCTGACGTCTTGCCACTCCTACTACGATGCCACTCCAGGCAACCTCAACACTGCAATCAAACTTCACGAAAAGGTTGACGTCGACAACAGGGTAGCGTCAAAATCGTCCTTCCTCACACCGACGCGGAAACTCCGTAATCAAAGGTCACCTCGTAAACATAAAAAGTGATGGCGCGCGCCTTACTACGGTTGCTCCTCCTCACTACGGAACAGGGAAGTCACGACGTTGCGGAGGGCAAGGAGGACGTGACCGCTCCGGGTTCGTGCCGAGGTGACACCTTCCATACGAAAGATCTACTCGTCTCGTCTCGACCTGCTGACTACGACGCCAAGGGAAGCTAACACTCCATCAGCTGCCAGTAGGATAGAGAAGGGATCCGGCCTTTGGAACTTCTACACAACGGCAGCTGGCAACTTGCAGGCCATGGGCAGACGACCTTGAATGTGACGCGACGACATACGAGAGGAAGATAAGGGCGATACCCAGTGTGCCCTTATCGCTCCAGCAATCAAATAACGGGCAGTGAGTGGCGTTTAAGCGATGGTATCCACGAGGTTTAGGGGTAGCGCCTTTGATTAGCAATCAAAATATCGGACCCGGGTTCGAACCACGCCACACCTTAAAGTCTGAATAAAAAAATCATCAGCAGCAGCGACCGAAGACCTCCACGATAAGAAGTCACCCAAGAGCCTTGTTAATGAAGGCGGAGGAGCGGACAGAGATGCAGGACACCCTCTTGGCCTTGGGGTGCGAAACTGCCCCTAAAGGTGGAAGCATCGGCAATGATCAACGGCGTGAGAATGCAGAAGGAAATGGAAATCTCTGTATTAAATGCGCATAATGTATATCCACCTGACATGTGGCCTGTAACTGCAGAAGTGTCATGATGATGAAAGAGTGAATAACCAAAGGAAGGATACCGTTCTACGAGTCGGGCGTGGAATGTCAGAGGTTTGAACGTGTTAAGGAAGCTAGAAAATCTGAAAAGTAAAATGTTAAGGCTCAGGATAGATGTACTGGGGGTCACTGAAGTGAAAGGGAATGGAGAGAAGGGTTTCTCATCAGAGGAATATATGGTAATATCAACAGCAGCAGAAAATGGTTAACAGGAACAGGAATCCTTATGAATTCTACCAGTGTTTCCTCTTAACCCACAATTTTTGGGCACTTCTTCTAGTACCTTTTCATTTCCTGCTTCATGTACCCAAATAATTTTTTAACCATCAACAGATCAGGGAAACATATTGAGGGGCACCCACATGCCTTGCTCATACTGTGGCATCAAGCAGTCAGGCCTGCAAGATGAGTGGTGTGCCAAGCGAGTGGATTTATTCTTATCTCTTGAGCAACATCAATGATTGATTATGAGCTCTAGCACCCACAATTAAGCTACAAATTATTCTCCTGTTTGAATATTACGCAACGGAAACGGATGACGCACATCTGGCTATTAGTAATTTACACAACTCTGACTGTTCACTACGCTCTGGCAATACCACATTTTCTTTCTTACCCAACGGCTTTGATCAACACGTGGCCATCGCACTGAATATGAAAGTCGCACGCATTATAAATTCTGGATATCATGACTACACACTATACGAAGAACAAGGCCACCAATCTTTTTCTTTTCACTATCTTTTTTATTTCGATAAATTCTATTATGATTCAAAGATAACCTAAACACACCATTACATTTTATACAACCACATGAGAAACTCCGCCCAGTGGGCATGGCTTTACATTGGTGAATCTCTATCTTATGGTCTCGTAATTATCAAACACTACAGTGCACTTTCTGGATAGGATGGTGGATCTTTTGCTATATCTCACATTTCGACTCTCACACCCATCATCACGATAATTTCCTCCAGACCGAGCGGTACAAAAAGGAACCTGCATAACCCACTGCCTCTGAACCTGTCTTGCTGCTCTCCCATGCAAACCACACATACTTAAATAACATGAAATACATCACACTGGCAACATACAATACATCACAAAGAATAGTCACAACGTTAGAATCACTTCACTTTCAGCTTTCCCACTTCAATTAGTATTCATCTCAGTTTCACACGACACTGCCCCACTTCTTAAATTTTCTTTCCTACCACGAACTCTGGAGGATATATGCACGTCTTCCTGTGCAATGCAAGCCAAGAAGCTTTGCTGGATAGACGGCTGACTCACCTTGCTTCTCTCTCAGAGTCACACGGAAACATAACACGCAAAGTAATATTAAGATCATATTCGTCACATATGCGAGTCCCCAGCTGACACCTTGGTCGAGTACTTCTCTTTATCCTTTCTCTCATACACGGATTGAGACTCACACAGCACTCACCAGGTGGAAGTACTCATCTCTAATTTCAAGTCTTCCACAAACCATTTCTTAAATATTTCGAACTTATAGTACACACGCCATTAATTCAGCTTAACTTTAGCACTTAGTACTAGCACTCGCAAGTATTTCAACTTATTGCTACGCATGGTTTCATTGTGACCGTTGGTCACTTCCGGAGATTACTACGATCCCCTTAATATTACCTGCCTGTCATTTAATTCTCCCCCCAAAAGTTCCTGAAATAGAAAAATAATTATTCCAAACTATTCTTAAGTGTTTCACATGCATAGCATTTTCTCCACTCTTTTGTCTTTACGGAGCACACCTAAGACAGGTCTTGCCAACACAAGATCCAGCGCCAGAGTGCTGAAACATGGCCGTTCTTCAGATCATCTCGCATCTCCGCTGAGTTGGGGGAGCACCTTGCTACTGTATTGGTCAGCCACATTTCAGGCGCTCAAAGCTCAGGTAAATATCATCTCTTTGGTTCCACCAAAGGTGAACAAAGGACCGTCTCAAAGATGATCATATATCGCACATTCACTATCTGTGGTTAGCAGACGACCATACATTCATTCATTTCGCAGATCTCACCAAATTGGATATAGGGATTCATTTGTTGGGAGTGCACATGTGATAAATTAAATAAATAAATTGTCCTTCTTTCCTACACTGGTATCCGGCTTCGGTGTATTAAGTGAAATTGAGTTATTATTACAAAAAATATGTTGTTCTGACAAGAATAACGAAGAATGTTGAACCTATTTTCAATGTCGGTTGGTACTGTACCCTTTCAATATGTCGGAAAAAGTATCTTTACTTTTACTTGGTTTGTATAGTCTCACGAATTTTACATTAAATCTCTGGCTGGTACACAACGGATCTCTCATAGTGTCCGCTTTTCAGTTTGGTTACGACATGCATGACGCTCTCGCGCTTAGTAAGTGAACCCATGACGAAATGTGCCGCTTCCCTTTGGATGATCTAATGCGTGTGCCAATAAGAATGCACAATTTACTTTTGAGTAAAGCACTTTGGTTACTTGAAAAGTTTAAATACATTATTTTGAACTCAACATTATACAATGCGTCTACGTGTGGAAAAACAATGTCCTATGAATGACAGCCGAAATTTTGTTGATACGCTTTTAATTTTAATGAAAGATTATTGACTTTTTCTAACATTTCTGGATCACTTTCCACATTAAGGCGGTCAACTAGGTCCTTCAATTCAGGACTTGTTCTCGGTTTGGTCGCACAAAAATGTAACCCCTCACTAAATAAGCATATGAAAGCTTTTGGTGGCCACTTCTGGTCTCCACGACCCTGAAATTTATCCAGCGGAGTGACTGGCGCACTGTATAGCAGCTGGTACCGTCTTGGTGGAACCACTTGTTTCCGAGAGCCATCCCCTCCAGTTATACCAAAAAAACTCGTCATTTTATTACAAGGTGCCACATTAATCATTTCTGCTTTACCTGCGACATTCTTAGAAAAGTATGAACGAGTTGTTTCATTCACCCAGAATCCGTACCAAACGGCTGCTGGTTTTACATGCGTCATCTGTTGAACTGTGCGAGGATTTTTCTCGCCCCAAATCCGACAGCTATGTTTGCTGACGCTTCCAGTTCGAAATGCATCGCTAAATATAGGATTCTCACGAAATCGCCTTAATTTTGGTTTTTCCAACACAGAATCTGTGAATTCACGCTGTTTCAAATGGTTTAACGTCAGTAGTGGTTGCATCAGTTTAACATTGTAACGGTCTAGATGAAGGTACTTTATCGTAATTCGGTGCTTGGAGCTCTTCGAAGTGTTCAGTTCTTGTGATCAGCGGCAAAACAATGTTCGGAGACTTAAGTCTACACCCTTATTTATTGAAGCAATATTTTCTGGAGATCGATCGGAATACACCGTTTTGGTGTCTTGACATCAGCAAATGAACTAACTTCCTCAAATTTTTACATTACCCATCAAATTATCAATAAATGTGGTACATTTCGCTGACTGAAAATTGAACGCAATTTGCTAAGTGTCTCTAAAGTACTTTCTCCGTATTTAGATACGGTTTCACGATAACTACAAGTTGTTTGATGGTGAAGCGATTCATTTATATTAACCACAGTGCCTCCAGATGACAACGGAGCAATAGCAAACGTTGTCAACTGATTGTAACACAATGGTGCGGAATGTAAATGTGCATTCTTATAGCGGTAAGTTATCCATCTCCTCTATTCACCCATCTGTTAAGCATCCTTCAATCGAACGTTTTGCTATCGAAGATATTTGTCGATAATTTACATTCTCTTAACCTTTTTCTAAAATGACTCTTATTACCGTTTCTAACAACTTTTTTGTACAACATTTTTATTGTCTGCCTAGATTTCATGTATTTGTAAAACTGTGGCCTATTTAGGACCTACATAAGCATATACATATGTATACATACACCGCAACCCACCGTATCGTGCACGGCCGACAGTGTACTGTATCACAATTATTTGCTATCCTGTTCCGCTCGGAAATAGAGCGTGGAAAAACGACTATCTATATGCCTCAGCACGAGCCCTAATTTCTGTTACCTTATTTTCGTGTTCCTTACGCGAAATGTACGTTGGCATCACTAGAATCGTTGTGCCGCTTCCCTAAATGTTCTCGGTAGTATTTTGAGAAAAGAGCATCGGCTTCCCTCCTCGGATTCCTATTTGAGTTTGTAAACCATCGCCTTAGTACTCGCCTTTTGATTGAATTTATCGGCAACAAATCTAGCGGCCCCCTCTGAAGTGCTTCGACATCTTCGTTTAATCCGACCTGGTGGGGATCCCAAACGCACTAGGATGGATCGAACTAGGGTCATGTACACGGTCTCCTAAAATTTCCCCAATGAATTGAAATCGACCGTTCGCCTTTCCTGCTACTGTTTCATCAAACCGTATAGAAATACGAGTACATCGGTTACAAGAATAAGCCCATAAATTTCTGTACGAAAATTTACATGCTTCAACAATAGAGGCACTACATTGACGATATTGATCTATGACGTAGTTTTTAAATTTCTGGAAGCTGACGGGATTCTCTATATTGTTCTGTGACGTAGCATGTAAACTTGCATACAGAAGCCGAAAACATCAGATCTGGAGATGGTTTGATGAAACCGAAAGCAGTCATAATTTTACAAATGCACGCCGCTTAGACGATTTATTTTACTTATATATTTATCGTATGATGATACAGAGCGTGGATCAAATACATAATTTTAAGAGTATACAGTGTAAGAAACGACAAGCAAAATACAGATTCAGAATCAAATGTCCAAAGTATTATGCTAAATTATGTACACATTACACAAGTTCTTAAATATCTAAGCCCAATGTGTTGATCCAGTTGCGCCCTTCAGGGTATGCACGGTGGATGTCATTTATTGATCCCCCGAAGGCTCATTTTGGGCATTCACCAACAATGTGATCTATTGTTTGCAGGGAGCTCCACAGTCACAATCTGGACATGCTGCCCAGCCCAATTTGTGCTTTAGATATCCGCAGTTCAATTGTCCTGTTCGGATGCGGTTGATGCTTCTCCACTGGCAGGAAGTGCAGGGATGCTAAGACAAAATGGCTACAGGAAAAATGTGAAGACATTGAAAAAGATATGATTGTCGGAAGGACAGACTCAGCATACAGGAAAGTCAAAACAACCTTTGGTGACATTAAAAGCAACGGTGGTAACATTAAGAGTGCAACAGGATTTCCAATGTTAAATGCAGAGGAGAGAGCAGATAGATGGAAATAATACATTGAAAGCCTCTATGAGGGTGAAGATTTGTCTGATGTGATAGAAGAAGAAACAGGAGTCGATTTAGAAGAGATAGGGGATCCAGTATTAGAATCGGAATTTAAAAGAGCTTTGGAGGACTTACGGTCAAATAAGGCAGAAGGGATAGATAACATTCCACCAGAATTTCTAAAATCATTGGGGGAAGTGGCAACAAAACGACTATTCACGTTGGTGTGTAGAATATATGAGTCTGGCGATATACCATCTGACTTTCGGAAAAGTATCATCCACACAATTCCGAAGACGGAAAGAGCTGACAAGTGCGAGAATTATCGCACAATCAGCTTAACAGCTCATGCATCGAAGCTGCTTATAAGAGTAATATACTGAAGAATGGAAAAGAAAATTGAGAATGCGCTAGGTGACGATCAGTTTGGCTTTAGGAAAAGTAAAGCGACGAGAGAGGCAATTCTGACGTTACGGCTAATAATGGAAGCTAGGCTAAAGGAAAATCAAGACACTTTCATAGGATTTGTCGACCTGGAAAAAGCGTTCGACAATATAAAATGGTGCAAGCTGTTCCAGATTCTGAAAAAAAGTAGGGGTAAGCTTTAGGGAGAGACGGGTCATATATCTTGCCTCGGGTATGTTTAGTTAGGTTTAAGTAGTTCTAAGTTCTAGGGGACTGACGACCACAGCAGTTGAGTCCCATAGTGCTCAAAGCCATTTTTAGACGGGTCATATACAATATGTACAACAACCAAGAGGGAATAATAAGAGTGGACGATCAAGAACGAAGTGCTCGTATTAAGAAGCGTGTAAGATAAGGCTGTAGCCTTTCGCCCCTACTCTTCAGTCTGTACATCGAGGAAGCAATGATGGAAATAAAAGAAAGGTTCAGGAGTGGAATTAAAATACAAGGTGAAAGGATATCAATGATACGATTCGCCGATGACATTGCTATCCTGAGTGAAAGTGAAGAAGAATTAAATGATCTGCCGAACGGAATGAACAGTCTAATGAGTACACAGTATAGTTTAAGAGTAAATCGGAGAAAGACGAAGGTAATGAGAAGTAGTAGAAATGAGAACAGCGAGAAACTTAACATCAGGATTGATGGTCACGAAGTCAATGAAGTTAAGGAATTCTGCTACCTAGGCAGTAAAATAACTAATGACGGACGGAGCAAGGAGGCCATCAAAAGCAGACTCGCTATAGCAAAAAAGGCATTTCTGGCCAAGAGAAGTCTACTAATATCAAATACCGGCCTTAATTTGAGGAAGAAATTTCTGAGGATGTACGTCTGGAGTACAGCATTGTATGGTAGTGAAACATGGACTTTGGGAAAACCGGAACAGAAGAGAATCGAAGCATTTGAGATGTGGTGCTATAGACGAATGTTGAAAATTAGGTGGACTGATAAGGTAAGGAATGAGGAGGTTCTACGAAGAATCGGAGAGGAAAGGAATATGTGGAAAACACTGATAAGGAGAAGGGACAGGGTGATAGGACATCTGATAAGACATTAGGGAATGACTTCCATGGTACTAGAGGGAGCTGTAGAGGGCAAAAACTGTAGAGGAAGACAGAGGTTGGAATACGTCAACCAAATAATTGAGGACGTAGGTTGCAAGTGCTACTCTTAGATGAAGGGGTTAGCACAGGAAAGGAATTTGTGGCGGGCCGCATCAAACCAGTCAGTAGACTGATGACCAAAAAAAAGATGTTAAAGTCGGAGGAGTTCGCCAAGGTGGTTTTCTTGACTTCAGAAGCTGATGTTCTGCTATTAGTATATCGCCGTGTACGGGTAGCTGGCGGTTCTTCTGAATGTTTCCCCAGATCTTCAGGAGAGAATCTGATATTCGTAGAGGTGGAGATTGGATGATACTTAAAACTGGTAGCCATGCAGTTTGAGTGCTACGAATGCAGCCTATGATAAGTCGCATTGTCTGGTTGAGTTGCACATCTATCTTGCTACAGTCAGAACTGTTCATCCAACAACAACAGTATTCAGCGACAGAGTATGATAGTGCCAAAGCAGTTGATCTCAGGGTTTGAGCACTGCAACGCCAGGAGGTACAAGCAAGCTTATGAGTGATATTATTACTGGTCTTCACTTTTGCGGCCACGTTGGAGAGATGTTGTCGGAAAGTTAGGGACCTATCGAGTGTTATTCCGAGGTACTTCAGTGTGCTGCAGTACTTCAAGGTTTGTCCTCGGAGTTTAACTTCTGGTTTATAGTCAGAGTGTCTGTTCCGTAGGTGGAATGCTGAAGTAAGTTTTCTGAGGGTTTAGGTGGAGGCACCATTTCCTGAAGTATGTGTCCAGGATTTCCATGTCGGCAGTTAATGTGATTTCTGTAGTGGTGAAACTGGAGCTCTGGGTTACCAAACAGATGTCATCAGCATATGTGAACTTCCTTGAGGATGTGGCTGGCAGGTCACAAATGTAGTTGAAAAGGAGAGGGGCCAATACAGATCCTTGAGGTAATCCGTGACTTACTTTGAAGATTTTGCTTAGACGATAATAAAATAGCTTATACAAGCACTAATTGCGGATTTTCTTTTAAAAAAATACTGTATGTCCATTTTCGCAAATAAATTATGTGCTGTCGTACCACCACAAAATTCTCCAAATGCTTACCCCTGCTCCTAGATACTTGACAGTTTTCCCAAAGATCGATCGCCAATCGTTTAAATAACCAATAATAAGTCCTTTAACAAGTGCTGAGCAGTTCGCCGTATTATTATTATTACTGTGGCGTCAGGATTTCCGTAAATACACAGTCAGTGTCGTAATACGTAACAACCCATTTATTTTGTGTACGGTTCAAGATATAGAAACGAAGTTTTCGTGAATTTTAGTATGCAAAGTAGCAAATAATTTTGTTTCATGCTTATTCCTGATCGGATCTTCAGAAAACTATAGCGTCGGAGAGATTAATTTGGTAGTTCCCTGGTCCCCATGCATGAACTGCAACTGCCGATCTACCCGTGTTTCCTAGATTAAGATTGCTGTTGTGTTTCTTAAGGAGATTATTTATGCTCCTATTTGTGGTTCCTGTGTACACTTTACCGCATTTCCAAAGGATTGTAGTACTCTCGTGGCAAGCAGTGGGCGTAGTTCCTTTCCACACAGTTCTAACGGAACTGGAGCACACTGTGTATGAAACTGATGTGACGATGAAGCAGAAATTGAATCAACGCGCTGACAGACATGACCAAAAGGAGTCATATTAAAGTCTATTAATATGTTAGTCGACCTTTTTTTGTTACTTTGTCTCACTTCATGTATCTTCTTTTTTTAACTTATCGATAGTTTTTCCAGTCCACAGGGCTTAATGCAGAAGCCTTACACTGGCTTACGATAATGGGGAATCTGTATTTTTGTAGCAGTGTATACTTGCTTTTCCCCGAAGCAATGGTCAGTTCACCTCCTCAACCGTGATTGGTTCACATTGATTGCAGCATTTTCAATGCTTGTCGACAGTAATGGTAGATTGTTCTGTCGTTATATGTACGGCACAGCGTTTTTATCTTACATAATATGACGGTCTAAGAATCCCAACGCAGGGATGCGTGCGTCCTCATCCGCCCAAGCAGTATTTTTGACTATTACTCTACTTCGTAGGAAGGCGAGTTCAGTGTACTGTTAAGCGTATCTTTAAGCTTCATCACTACTGGTGTAAATTCGTCATCCCTCGTATCGTACTTGGAGTGGTTTTTGGTACGGATGGTCTGGTTTCAGTTAGTGAGACTCAGCAGCCTCTTCCCTATCATCAATGTTCATGTGTAAAGCGTACCCGGCCACGGTGGTCGAGCGGTTCTAGGCGCTCCAGTCCGGAACCGCGCAGCTGCTGCGGTCGCAGTTTCGAATCCTGCCTCGGGCACGGATGTGTGTATTGTCTTTCGGTTTAAGTAGTTCTAAGTCTAGGGGACTGATGACCTCAGATGTTGAGTCCCATAGTGCTCAGAGCCATTTTTTTTTTTTTTTTTTTTTTTTTGTAAAGCGTAAATTCAAGCAGTCTGTAGCGCATTTCTCATTTGTTTGTTTTGAACGTTCAGGTACTGTTGGTCATAGCTCAGTCAGGCTCCAGTTTCCCCACGCACATGACAACCGAGAGGGTAGCAGGCTATGTGTTTAGCTTTTTCTGTGTCCTTTCGTAGTTTAAGTGTTAAATTCCTTTCGTGTTTTGAATTTAAGAGGTGTACTCTAGCGTTTTAGTAACCGTAAAGTGTAGATTCTCGCAGTTTGTTTGACAGTTGTTATTTCCTTTGAATGGGCGGCTACATAGCTCAGTAAGGCACCATCCTCCGTTGGTGATCCATCAAGAGAGTAGCAAATTAGGTACTTAGCTTTCTGTGTGTGCTTTAAGAGGAGCTGGCAGCAGTTCGCGTACAGGTGAAGATGCTTTTGACCGCGTCTGGCAGTCTTCAGGCTGCCACCTCAGTGTGTGGTGACTGCGGAGGATGTGGCGCATCGCATGTCGCGCCTCAGATGTCGCTTGTTTCGCCCACGGATTCTACTAACGAGGCATCTTGTAGCGTACCCAAGGCGGGTACAGTAGACTAAGTGGCGGGTTGTAACGCGTTTGCGTCGCTCGAAGCTGAGAGTGAGTGTGGTTGCTGGCCGTCTGTCCACAAATTAGCGCATATTTAGAAAGAATCGCTCAAGCAAAACTCAGCCTGCGGTTTTGTCGTACGATACGATGTGGTATGACAGGGTGGGAAACAATATGCGGCTGTTGCTGGTGACACTTTGGTGTACGGAACGGAGTCGCCGTTGAGTGACTGTATGAGGACAGAAGATTATTCAGTACGAATTTCTAGTTGTGTATGAATGGCAAGCAGCTTACTCTAGATGTAGAAAAACATAAGTTAACGCAGATGAGTTGGAAAAACAAACCCGTAATGTTCGAATACAAGATCGTTGTATGCTGCTTGACACAGTCAAGGCGGTTAAATATCTGCGCTTAGCATTAAAAAGCAGTGTGAAATGAAACGAGCACCTAAAGATGGCAGTATGGTCGACTTCGTTTTATTGGGAGAATTTTAGATAAGTGTAGCTCATATGTTAAGGAGACCGCATATAGAACATTAGTGTTACCCGTTCTTGAGTTTTGGATCCCCACCTGATAGGATTAAAGGAAGATATCAAGCAATTCAGAAGGGGGCTGCTAGAATTGTTACCGGTAGGTTCGATCAGCACGCGAGTATTACGAAGATGCTTCGTGAACTCAAATGGGAATCCCGGAAAGGAGGTCGACATTCTTTTTGCGAAAAACTATTGAGATTATTTAGAAAACCGGTATTTGAAGCTGCTTTACGATTCTCCTGCCACCATCGTACATTTCGGGTAAGGGCCACAAAGGTAAGATGAAATAAATTTGGCCATATATGAAGGTATAAACAGGGTGTTCCAGTAAGACTTGCAAAAATGTAACGGAGCACAGAGATTCCTCCACTGAACAATTTGAGATAGGGAACCTAGGGTCGGAGAAGCGACCTTATGGAGATATGGAAGTAAAGTTGTCTACCGCTCTGTCTAGTGTTACTGTTTTCCAGCTCATTTAGAAATAACATGCGTACAAGTTGACACGTACTGTGCTGTTTATTTACATGAACAGTCTTTATTTCCTGCAATGAAACAAAGAGGACGAGCCAGATTAGTAGGAAGTCACGATGCAGGTTTTGTTTACTTTACTTGTCCATAAGGTGGCTCTATTGTATCGTGTTTACATCGTCTCATTACAGAACGTCCTATGAATCAATGACCCATTTATTACATAGTGCTGTTCAGAGACGTACAGTACAGTACGATGTAGTAGTACCGGTTCAGTTTCGCAAAACTGACTGATGTGCACCCTATGTATGGGGAAGTACGTTGCAATGATCTCGCTGCTGAAAGGTTGTACGGGGAACAATTTCCTAACAGGCATCATCCGTCACGACGAATGTTTATTTCTCTCAATCGACGAATGCGAGAGACTGGTTCATTGGGAAGAGGAAACGAGGGAGGTGGGAACACGAGGACCAACTCGCACACCAAATTTTGAAGAGGAGGTGCTGGAAAGTGTTGCAGCGAAACCCACTACAAGTACTCGTCGTATTGCACGTGAAATGAGCGCTGCACGTACTAGCGTATGGCGAGTACTCCAGGAACAACGATTACACCCATATCACGCACAATGAGTCCGTGTAATGACATTGCCCCAAGGGTCGCATTGTGTCAGTGGTTGCTCCAACAAGGGATGGATCGACCAGATATTCTTCAAATCATGCTGTTTACTGACGAGGCATCTTTTGATCGTGATGGTATTTCGAACAGCAGGAATAGCCATGTGCGGAATGAGGAAACCCCCCACTGTACTACAGTCATACCATCAAGTACATTTGCTGCCAATATATGGGCCTGTATGTGGGCGATAATCTCAATGGGCCATATATTCTACCTGGTCGTCTGACTAGCCACCTCTACTTGAGGTTCGTGCAAAGACTTCTGAGTTCCTGAAAGGAAGTGGATACAACATGACGGTGTACCGCCTCACTTCAGTGTGCATCTCCGCAACCATCTTAGTGCTATACTTCTTGGTCGCTGGGTTGGAACGGTGTGGCACTATTCCATGTTCTGCCAAGTCACCTGACCTTAATCCCCTAGATTGTTTCCTACGGAGATATCTAAAATCACTTGTGTATGGGACCCCAGTAGATATGGAGATGGAATTAGTTGCCAGAACTGTAGCTGCCTGTGATGTGATTCGAAACGCCGAGCGGTTCTAGGAGCTTCAGTCCGCAACCGCGCGACTGCTACTGTCGCAGGTTCGAATCCTGGCTCGGGCATGGATGTGTGTGATGTCCTTAGGTTCGGTAGGTTTAAGTAGTTTAAGTTCTAGGGGACTGATGACCTCAGATGTTAAGTTCCATAGTGCTCACAGCCATTTTAACAACTTTTTTGATTCGAAAAACACCAGGAATATTCGTCAAGGTGCGTCAGAACCTTGTTCGCCGATGTCATGCTTCCATTGAGCATGATGGCCGTCAGTTCCAGCACATTATGTAACATCAGTACAAAATGGTACATTCGTTGTGTCAGTGATGGTATTTTCAGTTAACTATAACTAACGTAAATAAAGAAGTACACAGGAACATGATTTTATTCCTATTCTTTCCTTAAGCTGGATTTTCCGACGCCGGGTTCCCTATCTCAAATTTTTCAGTGGAGCATCCTCCATATCCTGTTAAATTTTTGCACGCTCTTACGGAAATACCTGAAAACAGTCATTTGTCCCTCTCTCTATTTTCTAGTGCAGCAAGAAAAGAAATGAGGTGTAGTGGTACAAGTTATCGTCCGCTATGCACCTTGAAAGTGGTTTGTGGAGTATGTATGTAAATGTAGGTGTAGATGTGTTCCCTACGTGGTTAAACGGCTTCTTGTAAGAATTTCATACAGAGGACCAGGCAAATGTGTTTATCACAACAATGTCGCCACTGTTTGCCTACTGACATCTCGCTGCCTGCGTATGTAGCAGGCGATCTCCTAGCCGGTATCTAATCCTGACACTATAATCGACGTAATGTAACAGTGAGAACGGCTCATTTCACCAGCCAACTCGGTGAGTAGCAATGCGAATGCAGTACCAACTAGAAAGAACCATTAGTTGATAATGAAATGTTCGGGAAATGCAAGTAGAACGGGACATGCAAATGATTAGAAATTCAGAATTGAATATTCACGCCTGCAGTCTGCAGAGACCTGTAAGCGGTCGTGAGAAGCGTATAAACAGCAGCTAACAGACTGTCAGTATATCCCCAACAAGGATCTGTGAATTATGTAGAAATGGAGGTCACTATAACTCTCAAAATTTGGAGACATGAATGCATACTACGAATTCAATCTGAGTGCGGGTATGTTTATTAAAGAGAAGTAAACGGAGGCAGGCAGTTATAAATACTTTGAAGAATGACTTAGTTATAAATGTGCCTGCAAAGGCAATACATGAACACATAGATTTGTCGGTACTCAAATTCCGCGCCGTATTAATGTAGAATATGCGATATTACTCGTTTCTTATTGGGATACTGTCTGGGTAAGATAGATTAATTTCAACTATGCGTCGAAGTACCGGTCCAGGCTCAGTGCCGTATAAGAAATGATGTGCAGCGCATTTGTTGCATATTATTCAGAGTTTATAATACTGGATAATACAGGGTGAGTCAAAAGTCGCAGTACACCCTGTTACGTCATAAGCTCTGCAGAAATGAGGAAACCGGAATATTCCCGTAAGGTGTGGGTGGGGTGCTCTATCTTTTACGGTATGTACTGAACATGGGCGTCATCTAGAAAACGGTAATCCTGAATCAAAGTCAATTTTTTAAATGGAAAGGAAGTCGTGTGATAGATCAGAGAGCATTAACATTTTCCAACAAATTCATCCTTGTTAACAGATTAGAGGTAGCACTTATGGTTCGAAAGCTATAACACGTTTTTTTGTTGCAGGTAACTGACGAGACGGCTCTGAGCAACGAGAAGAGAACTTATGAACCATAGCTGCTTGATCGAATCTGTTTACGGCAGCGAACTTGGTAGAAAATGCTGATGTTATGTGAATGTACCACACGACCCCTTTCCTATTTAAAAAAAATGATATATATACAAGATGGCGCCCGTTTTCGGGTACATACCGTAAAAGATAGACCACCTCCCCCACATCTTACTAGAACACTCGGGTTTCCGCCATTCCTGCAGGGTTTTTGACATAAAAGGGTGTACTGCGACTTTTGACTCACCCTACATTACGAAACAGAGTTAAGCGCGTAATCTGAAACATACCGTCGGTGAATTTTGTAAAATCTGCTGCTCTCAGTAGGATCTGCCACGAAGTGGATAAAAAAGTTCGTATTAAAATACGGCACTTCCATATTTTCAAAGAAGTTACAGAGCACAGTAAACGAAATATATAACATTCTTACTGATAAGTATGCGTCGGCTATTAATTCAATAGAGGTTTCCTTTTAAAAGATTAAAATCTTTGACTTTACTTAACTGGTAGTATTTGATTGGTATATCTGAATATGAACCATATAGATCATTATTTTTATAAGTCAGTGCTTTAGAGCTCGAGAAGATGGACAAAAATAAGGGAACAGCACGGGAAGTGTATACTTGAAAGTAGAAGCAGATGCTAGCTAAACCTGCAGTTTATAGTGTTGCATTTGACCACGAACGGTACCAGAACTGTGTCCTCAATACGTTGCAAGTTTCAGTCTAGCTCAGAACAGTGTTTTGTGTAGTTGTGAGTGCATTAAGTCTGAGCTCAGAGCATTCGAACGTAAGAAAACTGTTATTTCTCGTATGGTGAGTGGTTCCGAGGCACCCGAAGTACGTTGACGTTTCAAGAGGCCCCCTATCTAAGATTTATACCGCATACAGGGAAAGCAGAAACACGTCATCCACTAAGCCACAACGCGGACGAAACTGTGTGTTGAGTGATGATGATGATATTTATCGCCGAAACTAGTTTGGGATAATAAAGAAATAAACGAATAACAAGGTGTTTTGATCAAAGCGGATTCTATTTTCTGATATTACTGTTTTGTGCGGATACTGTTTATCAGAAAGCGCACAGTAATGGGAAATTAAGGATTGCTACTACATTCTATCTGTCAGTGGCCTTGCCGCAGTGGTAACACCGGTTCCTGTCAGATCACCGAAGTAAAGGTCTGTCGGGCTGGGCTAGCTCTTGGATGGATGACCATCCGGTCTGCCGATCGCGGTTGGCAAGCGGGGTGCACTCTGCCCTAGTGAGGCAAACTGAGGAGCTACTTGACTGAGAAGTAGCGGCTCCGGTCTCGTAAGCAGCCAATCGGCCGCTAGAGCGATGTGCTGACGACATGCCCCTCCATGTCAGCATCCAGTGACACCTGTGGGTGAGGATGACACGGCGGCCAGTCGGAACCTTTGGGCCTTAATGGCCTGTTCGGGAGGAGTTTAGTTTTAGTTTTACTACATTCTATCATTACTTAATGGGAGAAGTGCAGGGACAATGCAGGCAGTATAAAAAAGTAGTCACATACTCTCGACAACACTGTACTCGTCACAACTGGGAAATGAAGCCCTAGACACAGATTCCCGGAAACAAATACTTATTGCGGTGTGGGTCATTCTGTCGAATTCTTAGCATCCCTCGACCATGGCACAACAGATGAAACAGGCGTGTAGCGAACAACTGAAAATTTTCGAATTTATGGCGACTTGTATGGCGGAACAGTGCCTAGAATCATGAACAAATGAATATACTCAGTTTCAGAAAGACATACATTTGTATTCACTGATTTTGAAATTATAGTTGGTTCAATTGTTCTTTCAGGGAGACATCGGCAGATGGTTCAAATGGCTCTAAGCACTATGGGACTTAAAATCTGAGGTCATCAGTCCCCTAGACGTAGAACTACTTAAACCTAAGTAACCTAAGGAGATCACACACATCCATGCCCGAGGAAGGATTCGAACCTGCGGCCGTAGCAGCAGTGCGGTTCCGGACTGAAACGCCTAGAACCGCTCTGCCACAGCGGCCGGCGTCACATCGGCAGAGCTGTTGCAAAATGTTCGCCGTTTTTACCAGCAATGACAAGTGGTGGACAAGTATATGGAAACACCAGAAATACAACACATTACCTTGCCTAATACGCTGTAGGAAAAACCTTTGGCATTCAAAACAGTGGCAAGCTAGTATAACGATGATGGGGGTGGATAGCGACCACTCACCTTCCTCTCCAAAATAGACCACAAAGGCTCGGTAACATTCAGGTCTGATGACTGTAGTGGCCGGAGGAGATGCGACAGTTCACCGCTGGGGAACAACAGTGTACCGGACCTGAAAAAATGGTTCAAATGGCTCTGAGCACTATGAGTCATCAGTCCCCTAGAACTCAGATCTACTTAAAACTAACTAACCTAAGGACATCACACACATCCATGCCAGAGGCAGGATTCGAACCTGCGACCGTAGCAGTCGCGCGGATCCGGACCGAAGCGCCTAGAACCACTCCGCCAACGCGGCCAGCCTACCGGACCTCATTTGCCAAAACTGTCTTGCGACGTAAATTCGTTCAGAAGTTGGAAACAATGTTAAACAAAACTCATCCGATCAAATGAATTTTCTCCATTGCTACGTAGTTCAGGTTTTATTGCTCTAGCACCACGTTTTCTTATTACAAGCATTTGCATAGCTGACGTGTACTTTTGGAATATTCCAGCTCGCCTTGCAATTTCCTGCTTCCGGGGCTTCCTTTGAGTTGTTTTGGTGTTGACAGCGTTCGCGAGTGTCACATTCGTTTCTGCAGCTACTTCTGCAGCTGCCGTCCGCTTTCTTTTTGTTACAGTTATTTTTCAATGACCGCCCGTCACGATCACTCAACACACAGTTTCGTCCGCGTTGTGGCTTAGTGGATGACGTGTTTCTGCTTTCCCTGTATGCGGTATAAATCTTAGATAGGGGGCCTCTTGAAACGTCAACGTACTTCGGGTGCCTCGGAACCACTCACCATACGAGAAATAACAGTTTTCTTACGTTCGAATGCTCTGAGCTCAGACTTAATGCACTCACAACTACACAAAACACTGTTCTGAGCTAGACTGAAACTTGCAACGTATTGAGGACACAGTTCTGGTACCGTTCGTGGTCAAATGCAACACTATAAACTGCAGGTTTAGCTAGCATCTGCTTCTACTTTCAAGTATACACTTCCCGTGCTGTTCCCTTATTTTTGTCCATCTTCTCGAGCTCTAAAGCACTGACTTATAAAAATAATGATCTATATGGTTCATATTCAGATATACCAATCAAATACTACCAGTTAAGTAAAGTCAAAGATTTTAATCTTTTAAAAGGAAACCTCTATTGAATTAATAGCCGACGCATACTTATCAGTAAGAATGTTATATATTTCGTTTACTGTGCTCTGTAACTTCTTTGAAAATATGGAAGTGCCGTATTTTAATACGAACTTTTTTATCCACTTCGTGGCAGATCCTACTGAGAGCAGCAGATTTTACAAAATTCACCGACGGTATGTTTCAGATTACGCGCTTAACTCTGTTTCGTAATGTAGGGTGAGTCAAAAGTCGCAGTACACCCTTTTATGTCAAAAACCCTGCAGGAATGGCGGAAACCCGAGTGTTCTAGTAAGATGTGGGGGAGGTGGTCTATCTTTTACGGTATGTACCCGAAAACGGGCGCCATCTTGTATATATATATCAATTTTTTTAAATAGGAAAGGGGTCGTGTGGTACATTCACATAACATCAGCATTTTCTGACAAGTTCGCTGCCGTAAACAGATTCGATCAAGCAGCTATGGTTCATAAGTTACATTTTGGTTGGAATTACAGGCTACATTGTTCTCTATAAAGGACAGTAGTTTAATGTGTTCAACATGTGTTCATCTCTGTCAACGCGTATTTGAAGGCGCTGAATCTAATCGTCATGCATTCGCAGAAGGATTTCCGCCGAAATGCTGCCACACGCTTTGTCAATACGTTCCTCGAGATGGTGTCTGATTCTTATTTTCTCCGCATGTGCGACTTGCTTTAAATGACCCCACAGGCAAAAGACTTGTGGTATGAAGTTATGTGATCTGGTGGCCATTCCACAGAATTACGTCGGCCAATGTAATAAGCAAGAAATTGACCATGTAATCACAATCGAATAACTGCTCCGTAGTATGGTTGATCCCCATCATGTTGAATGTAAGAGGGAAAGCTGTCACCTTCATTCAGAACTAAGAGAAACGCCACTTCTTGCAGCATTTCCAGGTAGCGTTGAGCATTTAGGTTCTGGTCAATGGAAATGGGTTCAATTGCACAGGTACCCCATATTCCACACCATACCATGACCAAAAACGTCACCAGCTACGTTTTTAATCTAAAACATGCAGGAAATGGCACGTTTTAGACTAAAAAACTCCACTGATGATTCGCCGTAACTAGTTTGGTATCATAAAGAAATAAACGAATAACAAGGTGTTTTGCATCAAGGCAGACTCAATTTTCTGATATTCCAGTGTTTCTATGCAAACAGGGACCAAATGGAAGAGTTCCAAGATAATATTATCGTTTCCGCACACTCCTATGTCATGCGGAACTGAGTACTAGATGCCACGAGAGGCTGACCAGTCAGTATAAAAGGAGGCGGAGTGTGTGCGTTGTCATTAGAGAAAGTGTTACAGCAGAACGTATCGGTCAGGTGAGCTAAATGACTTCGAAAGTGGGCTAGTTGTCGGACGTCACCTCCATAACAAAACCCTCAGGAACATTTCAGACCTTCTAAAGCTGCCGACTCGATTATTGGTGATGTGGTTACGATGTGGAAATACTTAGGAACGACCACAGCTAATTCAGGCAGACCTCGCGTGCCGACGAACAGTGACCGTTGAGTATTACGGATGATGGTTGTAAGACACGCCTGGGATCAGCGGAAGGAAGCACCCATCAGTTTCAAAGTGCTACCAGCCGCCCTACGAGCACAGTGACTGTGCGTTGGGAGTTAAAAGAAAAGGTTACAGTAGGCGAGCACTTCTCATATCCCAAACATTTCTGAAGTAAATGCTAAGCGACTCTTGAGGTGCTGTTAAGAACGACATCACTCGAGAGTGAATGACTGTAAGCGCGTGATTTGGAGTGATGGATCACGCTGTAACCTGCGGCAATCCGGTGGAGGCTTTTGCATTTGATGAATAGCTGGTGAACGTTCCTACCAACCTGTGTGATGCCAACAGCGAAGTACAGTCTGGGAGTGTTTCGTAGTTAGGTTGAGATTGTCTTATTGCGCTTAAGAAAATGCTAAAAGGGGGAAGGATACCGACACGCTTTACAGCATTGTTTACTACATACATCAGAGGAGCATTTCGGAGACTGTAATTGTTTGTATCATCCGGTCATTATGCAGCATCTGTAGGCAATGGTTTGTGGATTATAAAATTTCAGAAATGGACTGACCTCTCCAGAGTCCCAACTTGAACCCAATGGAACACTTTTCTAATGTAGGCCGACCAGGGTGGCCGAGCAGTTCTAGACGCTCCTGTCTGGAACCGCGCGACCGGTACGGTCACAGGTTCGAATCCTGCCTCGGGCGTAGATGTGTGTGATGTCCTTAGGTTAGTTAGGTTTAAGTAGTTCTACATTCTAGGGGACTGATAACCTCAGCTGTTAAGTCCCATAGTGCTCAGAGCCATTTGAACCATTTTGAAATTTTCTAATGAGTCAGAATGATGACTTCGGTCCAGAACCCAACTTCTTACTTTTCGACTCTTGAGGATGAATGGGTTGCCATTTTTCCATAGACACAGACATGCACACAAATACTTGTACTTGTTACAGGAAGAATTCTGTCCGTCACAAATGTGAAGTTTGAACGTTTTCAGTATTAATGACCACTGGAAGTGCATGGATACTTTTGATCACGTTTTCATTTGTCTATTTGAGATATACTTAAAAGTTGAAACGGTGCCTTTCTTTATCTATGTCTTAACAGCTACTTGAGATACCCATTGTTAATGGTTTGTATCAGCAAAGTTAAATTACTAAAGTATATAATTACGTGGTGTCTGTTGTTTTGGACATGTCCGAAAGGAGGGAGACAATTATGATCCTGCAGCCACTATGAATCAAGACATAAAAGAATTAAAGGCATTAGCTGCTAGCGGATGTTAATTTATGTCATTGGGGGAAGCTGGAAAGGAGTGCAAGACTGAGAATCAAACCCGAGTCCCCTGCATATTACGTAGATGCGCTGACCACTACGTCATTTGTCTTTAGTTCCTTTGTGTCTTGATTCACAGAGCTACAGGATCAAAATGGTGTTCGTTCTTTTGGACCTGTCCGAAAAAACAGACACCGCACATTTACGAGGGTGAGTCAAATGAAAACCTTAAATATTTTTTATATTATTTATTGTGCAGAAGTGGTACAAAGCAATATCAGTTTTCAACATAATCTCCCCACGCTCAATGCAAGTCCTCCAGCGCTTACAAAGTGCATAAATTCCTTTAGAAAAAAATTCTTTTGGTAATTCGCGGAACCACTCAAGCACCGCGTGGCGTACCTCTTCATCAGAAAAGAACTTCTTTCCTCCCATTGCATCTTTGAGTGGTCCAAAAGTATGGAAATCACTTGGGGCGAAGTCTGGTGAGTAAAGTGGATGGGGAAGACACTCAAAGTGCTGATCAGTGATTGTTGCAACTGTTGTACGGGCAGTGTGGGGCCTTGCGTTGTCATGTTGCAAAATTACAGCTGCTGACAGCAATCCACATCGCTTTCATTTAATTGCAGGCCGCAGATGATTTTTTAGGAGATCTGTGTTCGATGCACTGGTGACAGTGGTCCCTCTAGGCATGTAATGGTCCAAAATGACGCCTTTTTCGTCCCAAAAGAGAGTCAGCATGACCTTCCCTGCTGACGGTTCTGTTCAAAACTTCATTGGTTTTGGTGATGAGGAATGGCGCCATTCCTTCCTCGCTCTCTTCGTTTCCGGTTGGAGGAAGTGAACCCAGGTTTCGCTCCCAGTAACGATTCTTGCAAGGACTCCATCACCTTCTCGTTCAAAGCGCCGAAGAACTTCTTCACAAGCATCAACACGTCGTTCTCTCATTACAGGAGTCAGCTGCCGTGGCACCCATCTTGCAGACACTGTGTGAAACTGGAGCACATCATGCATAATGTGCTCTGCTGACCCATGACTAATCTGTAAACATGCTGCAATCTCATTCAGTGTCAGTCGGTGGTTTTCCTTCACTATGGCTTCAACTGCTGCAATGTTCTGTGGAGTCACAACTTGTTGTGCCTGATCTGGACGAGGAGCATCTTCCACTGAAGTCACACCATTTGCGAACTTCCTACTCCAATTGTAGACTTGCTGCTGTGACAAACATACATCACCGTACTGAAACTTCATTCTTCGATGAATTTCAATAGGTTTCACACCTTTACTACGCAAAAACCGAATAACAGAACGCTATTCTTCCCTGGTGCAAGTCACAAGTGGGGCGGCCATCTTTATACTGATACTGCGACGGTTTGTGTGCATCTGCACTATGCTGCCACCTACAGTCCATTCTGCACGCTGTTTGTAGCACGTTTACCAACTTACAGGATAACGGCGCGAAATTTCGATTTTTTATTACAGATTTAAGGTTTTCATTTGACTCACCCTCGTATAATTACGGCGATGACGGCCAATGATGCGTACAATGAAGATGTAGACCAAGCTCGAACTCTCACAGGAATCCACTAGATGCCGCGAGTAATGAGGATAATGGGCAGGGGTATAGGTCGAGAGTTTCACTCTAACGGGAGGCGTGTTGGGGAAGTCCGTGCGATTGTGGTGACCAGTTTGTCTGGATCGTATAGTGGTCAGCACATCTGCCTAGTAAGCAGGATAACCGCACTCAAATGACGGTCTGGCACAAATTTTCAGTTTAGCACATCCGTATAGCTCAATGCCCAAAGGCAGGTAATGTCTCTAATTCCTTTGTGTCTTAAATTCGCCGGCCGAAGTGGCCAGCGGTTCTAGGCGCTGCAGTCTGGAACCGCGAGACCGCTACGGTCGCAGGTTCGAATCCTGCCTCGGGCATGGATGTGTTTGATGTCCTTAGGTTAGTTAGGTTTAACTAGTTCTACGTTCTAGGGGACTAATGACCTCAGAAGTTGAGTCCCATAGTGCTCAGAGCCATTTGAACCATTTGTCTTAAATTATTAAATAATTAAAAATGTTTAAAAAATTACAGTTACAGAAATTACTCGTATTATATTTGGTTTTGAATTATCTGTTTGGTAGTTCGTGTGCTGCAATAACAACAGCTGGTACATAATAACTAATTAATCCTTTTAAACAGCAGCCCATTAAAGATAATTGTTCTAACTTGTACAAGAGGGAACACGTGAGACCTTAACTTTTCCCGGCGAATTGAATGTTCAAATAACTTACGGGTTTGCTCCCTGGTGACGTCGTCGAGCACCGCCGATATTTCGACAGGAGCACACCCTGCCATTCTCAAGGCACAACTGCAAGGAGAAGCAATGTGCAAGGGAATTTAATACCTCGGTTCACAGGGGAGAAAAAAGGAAGATACCACACACAGAACAAATATAACGCAGAGTCAACACACAACCAAAGATAACCAACATCAGAAATATCGATAGTGACTACTAATCAACAGGTGAGGTGGCACTAAATCTGTCCCTTTCTTTTTTGATGAGAGACAGAGCTGGATTACAAGCAGCATTTAAACAAAATCCACCATCTATGTTTAGAAGGTTGCTTGATAGTTTGATTTCAACAGCGTCCTTAATAACACTATCGCAATAGCTGGACGTGCAAGCCGGAATCTCCGTGTTGTATTCCATATGATGACCGGTGTCAAGGCAATGTTCTGCAATGGCGGATTTGCTCGGCTGTTGTAAGCGTGTGTGACGCTTATATTCAATACACTGGTCTTCCACAGTACTGATTGTCTGACCAATACATGACATGTCACAACTGCAAGGAATACGATAGACACCAGCCTTTCACAAACCAAGATCATCTTTTACGGATGCCAACAGGGCCTTAATCTTAGAAGGTGGTCGAAAAACACATTTCACATCATATTTCCGCAAAATACTGCGAATCCTGTTGGAAATGCTTCCTGCGTAAGGCAAAAAGGCCGTAGGCTTAGGTGCCACTTCGTTGCTATTGTCACTCACCCGTTGCACACAAGGCTGATGGCGCAACGCACGTCTGATCTGCCTCTCACTATAACCATTCTGACGAAAGGTGACTTCGAGATGTGCTAGCTCAGCTGCCAAACTTTCAGGGTCTGAGATAACGTGGGCCCTGTGAACCAAGGTACGAAGTACTCCTTCTCGCTGAACTGGATGGTGACAACTATCAGCTCGCAGATACAATTCAGTGTGAATAGGCTTCCTATAAACAGAATGTCCCAATGCACAATCAGTCTTCCTTCTGACCAAAACATCAAGGAAGAGAAGGCATCCATTCTTTTCCACCTCCTTAGTGAACTGTATATTCGGTTGGATTGAATTCAGGTGTTCCAAAAACCGGTTTAAATTCTCACTACCATGAGGCCAAACAACAAAAGTATCGTCTACATATCTGACAAAACACGCAGGTTTCAAGGTCGCTGACTCCAATGCGAGTCGAGGTATTAAATTCCCTTGCACTTTGCTTCCTCCTTGCAGTTGTGCCTTGAGAATGGCAGGGTGTGCTCCTGTCGAAATATCGGCTGTGGTCGACGACCTCACCCGGCAGCAAACCCGTAAGTTATCTGAAGAGGGAACATAATTCACGAGATTCTTCACCTTTTCGTTATGTCGGACCATGTAATAGTACGCTCTTGAAAACGCTCTCGAAGAAATCGCTAATAACCGAAATCAGCTGACGGTGGTGTAAGTGGCCGTGATTCTGTGATAAATAAGGTGGTAAATGGAACTGTCCTTCAATAACTTTATTGCTGTGGTGTCAGTAAAGCAAAACGCTGTTAACAATAACTTCCACAATGCGCGCTTCCTTGTGTAGCACGATATGGAACTCGTAAACCATCTTTATCTTATTTACAATTTTATCTTTCCTACAGCGTGTGTAGCTCTTCAAGACTTATGCATGCTTTTACACAAGCACGTCGACGTAGTTTCAGTGAACGGGTACAGCAAAAATATTTGAGGTGCCGCATTTAGTATTTATTAGTGAGAAATTTCTGAGACGTTTTATTCTATCGGTGCTTACCTTACATGGAATCCGTGAATTAAAATGCGAAATAAACTATCTAAAGTTGCTAGTACTTAAAATATTTTGTCACCCTCATCTCTCCGATCGAGGAGATGGACGTTTAGTGGCTAGTAAGGAGCCGATAATAATAACCTCAGTATCAAACAAGACCCCATAAGCATATTTCTTTATCAGTACCGGCATCAACGATAATTGCATGTCTATTTGCGAACCGTGTTATGTCTTCATGTATTCCTCGTTTTTTCACTAAGATCCATACAAATATTTCATATGGTTCCTGACTGTCATACATTTAAGCAAAACAAAAGGCGCCGACCATCTCGAATAGAACTTACAGCATCTCTGTGTCGGTGGGGCGGACTAGAGGGATCTCGCCTTATACCACTCTGTTACGGAGTGCCAGAGCTCACTGAGACCACACTGGCGGCGTGGTAGGTTCCACCACCACCTCTGTCGCGTACAAGCAAGGTGACAACTGTTTGGTGTGATCCACTGGTGGTATTCTCGAGAGTGAAGATTTCACTGTAAGTGTCGTCTCCACCTACTAATAGCAGACGTAAGCGCTAAAACGTTAACTTAAATGTAGGAGAAATATAAGCTGCCTTTGATGCCATTGCTGACATTTCAAGTACAGCGGCACTTCAGCGCTTAGCAAAAACTGAAGCACGCCATCAAATTCAGACGCCCAGGAATGGTGACGGAGGCATCAATCTGTTGCAGAATACCGCTCGCCCACATGTTGCCTACGTTATTTCTACCATGCTGCACAAGTTTCGCTGAGGAGCCATTACACATCCTACGCACAACTCCCGACCTCTCCACATGCGATTTCCATATTTTTGGGGCCCTGAAGGAAAACATTCATGTCAGTCGAATTGTTGCGAATGAAGAGGTGCACGCCTAGGTAAAACCTCGGTTTTGTAGGCAACCGCAAACATTTTTCCATGAACGAATTGACGTCTTATCCCACAGTGGGTGAAATGCGTTAACAGTTGGGGCGATTCATTTTAAAATATAAACAACAGCTTATTTACTTCTTATCCATCTGTCTTGTTTTATTTGACAGACCCTTACAATATGAAAGTTGTTGTCAAATTACTTGGATTATAGAAGTTTAGCTATATCGTAAGTTGTGACAGTGAAGACAGTAAGTAGATTTTCAAAAACTTATAAACGTAAACGTGGCTCCGTAGTCACAGTGTTGGCGCGGCTCAGTTGAGTTCGTCTTGGCGATGGTATGCAAAGTGGAATCAACCATTATGGAAAATTCCGAATTTTGTCTGACACGCCTCGCATGAATAAATAAAAAGATATTCATTAACTCTGAAACGCTAGAAAACAAGCCACAAAAAATATCTCCTAGCTAAATTAATCAGTAGTAGATCACAATTTCTTACACTAAAATAATTTGTTAAATGCTTTCCCTCGGCTACCTGCTACACGAATGAAGATAACAGTGGTTACAGGTATGACAGGTAAACAAGTCGTTTCAGAATTGTTTATCGAATTTACATTAAACACACACACACATTCCAGCAAGAAATATCTTTAATGGAAGATTTAAATGTAACTATTATTTTAGACATAGACTGGTTGTCAGACAACAACATATTGTTAAACTTCCAACAGAAGACAGCAACATTCCCATACAGGCAACATGATGACTTGGCTGTCATTCATTGTGATCAAACCAACACACGTAGATTGCAACTCGCTTTATTGGCAGAAGCTACATTAGACCAGAATAACAGGCAAAAATTAGGGGTAGACATGGTACAAGTGAATGAGGGAGACGTAATTGATAACATTAACAAATCAAAGAATTTAAACATTAATAAAAAGGAAGATATGATTTCTTCATTATGTAGACATGCAAAAGTATTTTCAACATGCCCAGGTAATATTGAAGACTTTGTCTGTAGGTTGAAGATTAAACAAAACAATCTATTTTACGTCCGACCCTACTCCATATCAGTTTCGACAAAGCCATAAGTACAAAACGAAACTGAAAGAATGTTACAGTGGAACATTATAGAAACATCTGATACCTGTCACAACAAAACATTAGCTGTTGTTAAGAAACCAGACGGCAATGTACATATAGTGTTGGAATGCTGTGCAAAAGTAATAAAATTATACCCATTAAAGAAGGCAACATTTTATAATGTTATAGTGAAACTAAGAGATCCTTTCAAAAATGTGGGTAAACCAAAAATTAGCCATCAGACAAAGGAACACAGTTTTTAGCCTGGCACTTTTAAGAATTTTTGGGTGTTAAGGCGTGAACCATACATTAATTTCTAAGTATCATCCGCTAAGTAACACAGCAAGACGGTCTTGTGTGAATTGGGCAAGCTTTGTTGGGCTTATTGCATGGTCAGACATTCAAAATGAACAGATACGGTGAAAGAATTTGAAACGCCACTGAATCAGCTGGCACATACAGCTACAAAGGTTTCCCCAGTGGAAAGAGTAGAAGAACAAATAGAAGGAAAGTTTCTCCTAAGGTGGGCTGAATGACCACAGGAGGATGTTGGTACACAGGAGTCACGGAGTAATAACGTGAATGATTTGCAAATGAGAGAGGCTGAGAAAAGCAAAGAGAGATGGGAGGAAGGTACACCCATACAGTACAAGGTGGGAGATTTGGTTTCAGTTAGGAGTCACAAAAAGAGGGAAAATGTGAAAAAAATAGAAGTGCCTTTCACCCTTTATATGAGGGGACATTCTTAATAACTAAAATACCATACCCAATAACAGTATTTTAACTGCTCTGAGGACAGGGAAGGATAAAGATATGTAGTGTTCAGGATTTATAAAAATTCATCAGTGAGTAAGAGAAGGATAATATCAATATAAATGGTTTCAAAATTGTCTATTGTAATCAGTAGATTGTATAACCTCAGAAATTTGTTAATCAAGGGGGAATATATTCACTGTTTAGCCTAGCCCATAGAGTGGAAAAGGTCAAATATTAGAAGGCTGCACACTGTGGAAGCTTTGGAAGAAAGACATCCATAAAGAAGAGAATCTGTGATGTCACTGCATCTGTAGAGCTATGAAGTAGTACCATGTTTTGAAAGGAGGGTCTGAAAAATGAGTGGCACAAGGTGCATCCTTACAGTATCTAAGGTGTCAATTTGGGTGTTTGGAAGCAACTTAAAAATGTTGTGTAGTATCGAAGAATGAACAAATCGAATTGACTTTAAATTCTGGTTTAAAAGGGTGGATGAATCTGGAACGTATTTATCTGTCATAGGTTGAAGTGTACATGCAGACAGCAAAATTTGGCTGTCCATGGTGTAGAAAATGTTTCAATCTGTCATTCTTGCGTGACGAATGCTAATGATGTATAAAGCACGGATGCTGGTTACATGGATTTCCATAGCTTTTGTAAGAATTGTGAGTGGATAAAATTTCAAATTCTCTATTATATTTGATAGAATACCAAGGACAGATAATATGGAATGTTAAACTTGACCTTTTACTTGGTCATCAGAAAAGACAAAATTTTCTATAATTTTGAACTTTGTAAAACTTTGTGATTCATAAGGGACTGTTTTCCTCTTCCTGTTACTAGGTCGAATGCATTCCCATGCTGAAGAAATGAGCAATTGTCTCTGAAACCTTTGAATAAGCAGGTGTACGATTTAGTACAATAGTCTCAACTTTCATTGTTTTCCCGTTTATCTCTAGAAATCGAACTAGGTAACTGCACTATACTTCCCTCGGCATTCCGTAAGAAGGGGTGGGGACTACTTTCCTGGGCCTGGGGTGGCGAAGCTGGTGTCATCCGTCCTGTAGAATCGATGAACACCACTATTCTCCGCCCTATCACCGAACAATCTCCCCAGGAGGGTAGTCGAGGCGTGGGTGGGGAGGGGGGGGGGGGGGGAGTGCACCAGTCTTTTGGATCCGTCTTCTCTTCTTCTTCGGTCGTTAACCCTTCTTCTTCCTTTTCCTTTATTTCTTCCCTTATTGGTGTACAGGTTCTATCCTCCCTCTAGCCACATTCAATAGTTGAAGAATGTGAATCCCTTATATTCGGTCTATAAAACTTGTTATAACAAGATTACTCGAAGGCAGTGCATCCCTAAAGGGTTTCTGACCCCAGTAGTGTTAACATTAGTTGGTAACAATTGGGTATTACTCAGTATCGTAATAAGATTTGAAAGACATATTTTCATTAAGTGTGTGCAATGAGGAATTCGATCAGTATATTACCAAATATTACAGTATACGGAATTGTCATGTTTAATCGGAAAAACGTCGGCCCCCGGTAGCTGAGTGGTCAGCGCGATAGAATGTCCATTTTAAGGGCCCGGGTTCGATTCCCGGCTGGGTCGGAGATTTTCTCCGCTCAGGGACTGGGTGTTGTGTAATCGTAATCATCATCATTTCATCCCCATTTACGCGCAAGGCGCCGAAGTGGCGTCAAATCGAAAGACTTGCACCCGGCGAACGGCCTACAAGACGGGTGGCTTTAGTCACATGACACATTTATGGGAAAAACAAGCAATCTGTTCTGTTTTATTGAGTACATACCTGGTATTTAATTGCAACATGTGATGGTAGATGGACTTACAGACTGATATACATATATTTGTATGTGTAACATCCAAACTTAAAGAATTATTATACATATAGATGTAACGAATATTCAGAAAGATCTGGACTGTTATCCAACAGTTCATTCTGGCTAGTCTCCATGCCGTTCCAGGAGAGTTGAATATGTACTTGGAGTCAAAGGCGATAAAGTATCTTCTACACCAGGCGCGCTATCAAGGAATACCAATGACCAATATATTGGCGCCATTTAATTAGTGGGCTGTTCTGTCTGGCGTCACTGGCTCGGGTGTAGTATCGACTATCCCTCTTGCGGCTCCATTGCCAATACCTATGAGGAAAACTTGGTATCTGTGGGTTGTGTTCTTAGAAGGTCTTTGCTTGCCGATATACAGGGTGGTCCATTGATAGTGACCGAACCAAATATCTCACGAAATAAGCATGAAACCAAAAAACTAAAAAGAACGAGACTTGTCTAGCTTGAAGGGGGAAACCAGATGGCGCTATGGTTGGCCCGCTAGATGGCGCTGCCATAGGTCAAACGGATATCAACTGCGTTTTTTAAAATAGGAACCTCCATTTTTATTACATATTTCTGTGGTACGTAAAGGAATATGATTGTTTTAGTTGGACCACTTTTTTCGCTTTGTTATAGATGGCGCTGTAATAGTCACAAACGTATAAGTACGTGGTATCACGTAACATACCGCCAGCGCGGACGGTATTTGCTTCGTGATACATTACCCGTGTTAAAATGGACCGTTTTCCAATTGCAGAAAAGGTCGATATCGTGTTGATGTATGGCTATTATGATCAAAATGCCCAACAGGCGTGTGCTATGTATGCTGCTCGGTATCCTGGACGACATCATCCAAGTGTCCGGACCGTTCGCCCGATAGTTACGTTATTTAAGGAAACAGGAAGTATTCAGCCACGTGTGAAACGTCAGCCACGACCTGCAACAAATGATGATGCCCAAGTACGTATTTTAGTTGCTGTCGCGGCTAATCCGCACATCAGTAGCAGACAAATTGCGCGAGATCGGGAATCTCAAAAACGTCGGTGTTGACAATGCTACATCAACATCGATTGCACCCTCACCATATTTCTATCCCCAGTAATTGCAAGGCGACGACTTTGAACCTCGTGTACAGTTCTGCCACTGGGCACAAGAGAAATTACGGAACGATGACAGATTTTTTGCAAGCGTTCTATTTAGCGACGAAGCGTCGTTCACCAACAGCGGTAACGTAAACTGGCATAATATGCACTATCAGCGACCTTGGCGGGTTAGTGTATGGTGCGGCATTATCGGAGGAAGGATAATTGGCCCCCATCGATGGCAATCTAAATGGTGCAATGTATGTTGATTTCCTACGTAATTTTCTACTGGTGTTACTACAAGAAGTTTCACTGCATGACAGAATGGCGATGTACATCCAACATGATGGATGTCCAGCACATAACTCGCGTGCATTTGAAGCGGTATTGAATAGCATATTTCATGAGAGGTGGATTGGTCGTCGAAGCACCATACCATGGCCCGCACGTTCACCGGATCTGACGTCCCCGGATTACTTTCTGTGGGGAAAGTTGATGGATATTTGCTATCGTGATCCACCGACAACGCCTGACAACATGCGATAGTGCATTGTCAATGAATGTGCGAACATTACGGAAGGTGAACTACTCGCTGTTGAGAGGAATGTCGTTACACGTATTGCCAGATGCATTGAGGTTGTCGGATATCATTTTGAGCATTTATTGCATTAATGTGGTATTTACAGGTTATCACGCTGTAACAGCTTGCGTTCTCAGAAATGGTAAGTTCACGAAGGTACATGTATCACACTGGAACAACCGAAATAAAATGTTCAAACGTACCTACGTTCTGTATTTTAATTTAAAAAACCTACCTGTTACCAACTGTTCGTCTAAAATTGTGAGCCATATGGTTGTGACTATTACAGCGCCATCTACCATAAAGCGAAAAAAGTGGTGCAACTAAAACAATCATATTTCTTTACGTACTACACGAATATGTAATAAAAATGGGGGTTCCTATTTAAACAAACGCAGTTGATATCCGTTTGACCTATGGCAGCACCATCTAGCGGCCGAACCATAGCGCCAACTGGTTTCCCCCTTCAAGCTAGACGAGTTTCGTTCTTTGTAGTTTTTTTTCGTTTTATGCTTATTTCGTGAGATATTTTCCCGGTCACGATGAATGGACCAACCTGTATATACGGGGTTCGCTGGCCCGAGGGGAAGGCACGAAGTTTTTGTATTGGGGGTAGCGTCGCGACAAGAGGTGGTCATGAGGTCCGAGAGGCCGAAGTCACGAGCTGTACAAGGAGGGCTTACGCAGAGCGAAGATACCGGAGTACTTCACCGGTGTCAGCGTCGACTACAAGCAGTAGGCCGGCATTCCGTCGGTTGGTTGGCCACATTCGCGTCGGCACCACTCAGTAACTGCTGCGACGCTTTGTGGATCCGTGGAGTTGCTTGCTGATAAAGGGGAGTAACATTGTGTAATCGTCGTGGTCATTTGTTTCATCGTCTCCCAGCTCTCCTTATTACTTTCTGGCTTGTACCCGACCCTCAGAGTTTCACTCGGGCGTTTCTTTGGTCGTAAACATAGGGAGTAGTATTGTACTAAGACACTAGTCTTCTTACATCCATATTTAAACTGGATGAACGTGGGACACAGCCGGTATAATTTTTATTGAAAATGAAATTCCTTCAGCTGTACTTAAGATTTTATATTTACTTCGCTACTAGTTTCGACGTTGCGTCAACGCCATCTTCAGGCCCATAAACTTTGATGAAATCAGTTGTGTGTGGCTCAGTCTAGAAGTCCGCAGTCAGACCAACACGTGCCAGCCATCCATGTGGAGAACGTGTTGGTCTCACTGCGGACTTCTAGACTGAGCCACACACAACTGATTTCATCAAAGTTTATGGGCCTGAAGATGGCGTTGACGCAACGTCGAAACTAGTAGCGAAGTATATATAAAATCTTAAGTATAGCTGGAGGAATTTCATTTTCAATAAAAATAAGACACTAGTGGTCGTTTGAAAATTCGTCCCGCTAGTATATTGCCTTTCCTTTCTGGTTTGTACCCCGTCATTAATGTTCTAATTAATCAGCTCTTAGTCGTAAATACAGCCCGAACAATTGTACTAAGTCACAGGTTAGCGTTAGATTTAGCTGTTAACCGGTTCAATTCTTTGGTTGTAATTGCATTTCACAGTCATTAGTTATAATGTGAACAACCTGTTGTACTAAGCTGTTCGCTTCTGTGTTTGAAAGACCGAGTCATTATTGGTGTATTTTAGCTAGATCTTGTGGTTCTCTTGTAATAAGTGTTCACAAGCAATCTTTTAAGACGTTCCTTCAGAGCGTTCTTAATAACTGACAATCAGTTTAACTTTGAAAATATTAACAACCAACTATCACCAGGGCTTTATACAAAATAAAATTGTGAGAAGGGACGGGTTGGGGTCCTGTCGCACCTTGGTTGCCGGTTAAAATTAATCGGTTAGTTGCCTTGAAGTGAGCCTTATCATTGTCACGTTGTTTGCTTTCGACACACAGCTTTCAAATTAAAAATTCATCTGCTTTGAGTAACTGAATCACTCTTGTCATCAATGGTGCTTATATAGTTTTCATGTGTTGCAGAAGGGCATTTAATTAGACAGACTATGTCCAGCGTGGTAGTAAACACCGCTGTTTCGCCCGATAATGGGCAGACATCAGGTCCGGCCGTCTTGTAATCACTGTCATATTGTTTGCTGTTTTGAAATACAGCACTTCAGATTTCTTTTGAAAAGATTAAAAGCTTATTCAACTTAAGGTTTAAGGTCAAAAGAATTTTGCAAATTTATTCGTTTTGTTAAAGATAGTTTTATGGTTAAATGCTTCGATTATCTGTACAAAACAGTTTATATATTGTTAAATAAACAAGTTGTGTGAAAAGAAGTTATATTGGTGGGTCCTCCCATCCACGTTTTGCTTAATTCCATCATCCACGTTTTGCTTAATTCCATTAAGTACCACGTATCAGTATGTACTGAAAAAAGCGCTTGTTGTACGTTACATAGATGATCTCCTGTAACAAGATACTTATCATCTAACAGGTGTCGTATTTAAAGGCACAATAAAAGCCTTAAAAGATCGGAGTTGCCAAGCCCAGGTTTAAGCAAAAATTAAGTTGTTCGACAGATAAGAAGAATATTTAACAGGTCGGGAGTTCCCGCACTACTCTGAACTGAAGATCACAATGAGATAACTTAAAATATAAACGAAGCTTTGCAACTTTTTAGACCTACTGTAAAAATTTGTTTGCACTGCCCAATGTTAACTAATATTAGTTTGGTATTTGGTACTGGTTATGCATCTGTAACCATTCTAGCAAAATCACATTAGCACCTGTACAGTTTTGTTCAACCCAATGGCATTTGGGTACAGCGACGATTGGTTATCCCAAACGACCATTATTTTATCAATAATTTTTACATTCAAATGCCTGATTCATGAATGCTCCATTATTGGTGGCAAGTGTTGAGGTATCTGAGCTCCAGGGAAGCAGGAATTCACGGAAGAGCTAGGCCGTAGGTTATGGCATTAGTAAAACAACGATAGCAAAATGGTATCAGGCTAACAATCGTTTTGAATTACAGACCCAACGTTTAATACGGACTTTTAGGAGACCTGACAGATTTAAAGCAAAAATTATTGAAGAACAAATTTAAAACGAGTAGCCCGGGTGCAGTAGAGGTAAAATGCTAAAACCAACTTAAGTGTCCCAGACTAACAGAATGCTTTTAATTACAGATAATATTTTTTGAAGATCAAATGTAACACCGACTAGCGCAATTTTAGTAACAGGTCAAGTATTTAAGAAATTTAATGTCCAAGCCAACAGAGTGGTTGTAATTACAAATCAATATTTAACACAGTCATTTGAAAAAAAAAAAAACTGACAAATTTAAGCTATACAAGGGCCAGCGAATAGCCAGTTTGACCAAGGAAAACTCGATAGAGAAAGGGCACAGCACCAAAAGCGAACTAAGCCAAAAGACAAAAATACACGAATTCTGAAAAGATTTTGGCCCAGGCGAACCAGAGAATAAAAAATTAGACAGCAGTCACCATGTCGCAAAGCTGCTTCACACAAGATAATTGCAGCGGCGAATCCAAATGCTGTCCATCAATATCTTGACGCCAGTGCGATCACTCTTGTCACGCCAAGCCAGTTGCACGCATATACTATAGAAACAGTAGCTGACCCATCAATCAACAGCAGGGCATTCGTAAAATAAGAGTCAGGCGACAAAAAGATGCCTAGAAATACCAACAGATCAATTAGTATGATAACGCACTTTCAGCAAATAGGTGCCTGAACAAGCAGACCACAATAGGTCACAAGACCTATCAGGCAGTGATTAACAGATTAAACAAAGAATTTCCAAAACAGTACAATTTAAGGACTGCCGAGAGCGAAGAATAAGTATTTTAACATAACAAAGCTACAAACATAGTTCGAGTGGTTTTTATACAGCAATCTTGAATTCAGGTTATATTAATAATATAACGATCAGATACCAGTACAAGCCGGCTCACAATCCCAATCAGATTCTAAGAATCAGGTAAGGAATCTCGGCTTATAACACTCGAAGGTGCAAACACAGAAATCTACACACATATCAGGCAGTGCACCCGGTATACTAATAGATCTGGCCAGATTAGAATCTAAAACATAATTAAAAAAGCACATTAATCATACATGTTCATAACGGCACCATTAGTAACTGCGACTGCCATCACACTCCCACCCTTGCACAGACAGTGAGAGTAATAATGTTAGGCATCATTTGGCAGGGAGCAACATTATTAAAATAAAAAAAAACAACAAAAACTATAACGACAATCGTCACCCTCAGGGACAACTACTAAGTTGCTCTTTAGAAGAGCAACACAGGGTGCTCAGCGAACACAGAGGTGGCCAGGCTCAAACAGTTTTTATAAGCGATACAGACCAGATTACGCCGAATCTGCAAAGAAGAAATTTGGAACGCAGGGGAGAATCACATAGGGCAGGACAGTAACAACAGAACCCGGTAACACCACCAGACTACATCACATAACACGGACCGACAACAGGGAAGAGGCGCCCTACTAGAGAGCCGGAATCAGCTAATCATGAAGTCGTTCCCGTTGCAACGGTTTCCACAGAGCGAATCTGTCAAGTCATCGACAACCGGGGCGTGACGAAACACGTTTGCTCCAACCGACTTCCTACCACCTTATCTCCCGATGATTGTCAGTTCCACACTCGCCCACCTCGCAAACATTTCCAACGGGAGGATGCGGGCTTTCAAATAAAATATGATGTGGTGTCCCTCAACTATGTACCTTCTGACTCAGAGTTGAAACATTAAAAGTTCTGCCTGGTTTCGTTGTCTAAGGGCTAGGATATGTAGTTTCCGCATTACAAGCGAAATACTGCTAAGTCTACAGTATACAGTACACAGTATACACATGAATCGAATGGTAGAAGGTTCCTATCACTCGGGATTTGCGAATTTTGAATGTTACTTAGAAATTTATAAATTAAAGATTGCAATTAAAGAAAATCCGCAGGTACTATTTTAACGACTTTAAGTGTTGAGTACGATATCAGAAGTACCTTTAAGAATGTCCTTACACTTATTGGTGTCGATGGTCCAGCAATTAAATATAATATAAGTTAAATAACAGGGAAACAATAGATTCCTACTTCATCTAATTAGTTATGAACAACAACATAGCTCGCGAGATATTCACTTCTGAACGCATACTACGTCTTCACTGCGGAAGCCACGGAAGTCTCGCAAGTGCACAAGTCAGCACAACAAAATATTTCTATGTCCCACGACACATGTGCAAACTGCTCCACTCTCCAAGTCCTTCCCGCAACTACGCAGCCGTCGCGCCATACTGTCCCGGACTCTCGCGTGTCCTCTCCCGTACTGTCCAGAACTCCCCTGTCCTGAAACTTCCTGGCAGATTAGAACTGTGTGCCGGACCGAGACTCGAACTCGGGACCTTTGCCTTTCGCATGCAAGTGATCTACCACTGAGCTACCCAAGTACGACTCAAGCCTCATCCTCACAGCTATAATTCCCCTGTCCTCTCTCAAACGATGCTCCTCCCCCACTACCATACAGTTTCTCCACGTGTCCTTTTTGGAACGATCGTCCTCTCTCCATGCCAACACACACTCACATACTTAATGAAACACATTCGAAATACTGGATTTACATTTAAATAACTTGAAATTAAATAAATATTCCTACGGATAGACCATAAACACGCTCTAACACACATTATTAAATAGATAAACAAATTAAATAAACATATATCAAAGAATAGATCAGAAGTAAGCCAGCAGCGTAATGTCTCTGTGCTTTCTAAAACACAGTAAATAATAGACCTATTTCTTCATGAATAGTATATATCGGATATCAACAAAGACATAGATGAATAAATATATTCATAAGCATGCTGCTGCCATTTTTTCGTGTAACTGTGGAGTAATAATGGCCTGACGCGATCGATAGTAATCGGCCACTTTGACGTCCAATAATTCATGTACTATTCAAGTTACATGCCTGTAATTTACACCAATTTAGGTTTACACTAATAGCTTTCCAAAGACACGTCGATCGACACATTCGGATGAACCGCTTAGATTTAGGAAATTCATTGCTGGGTGTTACTTGTATTATTTATCGTCCGATACTAAACTTTAAACTTACGAAGATATTGAAAATCTGATTACACCATCAGAATCGTTATGCATAAACAATTTGCATGAATTTCAAAACATACTTAAACTAGCACAAATTATGAACGAAATGGCCTATCAAAGAAATGTCCTCATTTCAGTTACGCATAAACAATTTTTTGGACATGAAATAAAATTTTTATACGCACTTTCACTTATGTGTGATTTTGTAAGCACTTCTTGTGCCACTCACTCGGCGCTATGGCGCCTTCTTGCACTAATTTTTGCCGTCTCACTATACGTACTCACACGGATTTTCACGCGAAGTAGTGATCAACTTACACCAGTCTTTTGACCAAGTGCCTTGCAGAAATCGTGTCAGCCTCTGAATTCCGAGTTCCACCGTTTATCGTCACAAATTTGTCTACAATGTAAACCAAAAGTAGAAACCCCTCAAGAAGCCATTTCCCAAAACCAATCAGGATCCTCGCTAAAGATTCCCTCCAGCGGAAGGCGATACTTTAGTAACAAAGTCACAAGGCAAACGACTGAATCACATTAAGCTCAAATTCCCCTAAGTTCTATTTAATTTACTTTAATCAATCTTTCCTACCTTCACGCACCAGAAATTGCGTGTACATACATTACAATTTTAATACCCTTCTAACTGACCACTAAATTATTTGCCACACTCTTATACGAAGCATAAATCAATACATATTTTACTTAAATTAACGAGGCCACTGACCTCCACGCACCCTCAGTACCTAAACTTCACCCTCTTGCACACGTACAGAGCCACAAGAAACTAACAAATTACTAATGAATCCCCAAGTAAAACATATAAAATTATCTCTCTAAAATTACTACCATTAATTACAGATTAGAACAGCTTTTCACTTCTGCCCTTTCTCTATATACCCTTAGCAATTTTAAATTTCTCTCGTTTCCACATATGTGGCAGCAACGACCGTAACGTTCTATCGTACCAATGCCAATCAGTCTCACTACAATGACACTCCTCCTTCATATACCAATTTGTACGAACTTTATTACACAAACTATTCCCATCCTCGCTGTTTCTTCAGCCCTCTCTAAGATTTCTGTTAGTTCTTCCACACATTTCGCCGATTCACTACCCACAGCATGCACAACTTTACTGTTTTTCCCCTCTAAAATATCGACACTTGCCGCTTCATTAAAATTACACATCCATTCACTGTTAAACACTTTATCCTGCTGAAATAATACATCGATGCCTAAGCCACCATCACCATAAATATTCATCTCAGCAACCTTATCTGCTGATACACCATTTAAATCACAACATAAATTCACATCAGGAACCTACATTCGTCTGTCGACAAATTAACTTTACCAGAATCGTACACAAGTTTATCCTCTGCCGCTACATTACACAAGTTGCTACTACCTTGTCGTAGGATTTTGGGCCTTTCGGCCTTGCTACCTTCCTCTGTGATAGGACAAAAATCAGCACACACTTCCATTTCTACACCCCTTTCTTCCACGTTAACCTGCAGTCTTACTTTACATACATTCTCACATCCATACTCTGACAAAAGTTTTAGATCCACACATTCATCAATAAGTTTCGTTTCGCCTTCATTCGTGACTAGAAACGCGTAAATTCCTTCCTCCGAAGTATCAATACCAGTAGCTCTTATATCATTACATAAATTACCATTACTCTGTCCTATAAACAGAAATCATCTAGCTTAGCCGATACATTTTTAACTTCTACTGCTGCCGAGACCAATGCTAAGGCACCCTTAGTAACATTGACGCTTTCCGCTGAAACACAATCACCCTCACTTGCAGCTGGCGCGACCAAAGCTACGCCACCTTCACTAACATCAACGCTTTATGCCGACTCACAAATACTTGCTACTACAACACGTTCCTTCCTGCAATTGCTACTATTTGCTAATACCTTTTCAGAACTCTCCACACAATTTGCTTTCGCAAAATTCATCTCCTCTTTAACTTCTTTTTGAACCACTGAATCTTTCCATTCATCACCATTCACGTACTTATCCATTACACTTTCATAGCTTACGTCATTCCCCGCAAACTTATTCCCATTACTTCTACTTAAATCGCTCACGAATCTATGCTTCCGCCATTCACGCCTGTTTTTATTGAAAGAGCCACCTATATAGTTTTCGTCTTCAACATACTCCATATTACATATGTGTTGCCTTTCTCCAACATTTATACGATTACCATTACCTCCAGTCCTTTTCATCGCCTGTTCCCATCGCCATCCCCGGACCTGAGATGTGGCGAACATCAGTTTTCCGAGCGTTTGCTACGCGATTGCACTTCGTGCAAATTTCCCCCGTCAAATCTATGCTATTTACTTGGCTCTCGTTCACGGAAGTCATCACTCCTGTTCGTTTTCCGACCATTCTGCTCATCTCTCTGAGAATTCTTTTGACTTCTCTCACGATTATTATTTTGGTGATTATTATTTGGATACGCATTTTGATAACTACCACCTGATTTGCTGTGAGATTTGAACTTCAAAGCCCTCTCTTAATTCTTCTACAAATTCTAGAAATTCGTCCACGCAATGACATGGACTATGGACAAGATCCCACTGCAAATTTTTGGATAATCGCCTTTTTAACGTGGTGATTTCCGTTAAAACCCCCAACGGATGTTTCACATGCATAATCTTGCCAACTTCGCGCTTGCAAAACTCTCTCATCGTCCCATTACTGTACCTGTAACTCGGCCCGTTTAAAAATTCATTATGGAACTGCGTCTGCTTTGTCTGGCTCCAAAATTTATTCAAAAAACACTTTCCAAACTCTTCTTACAATTCGCACGAGCTACATTTAACATTTGCCCATGACTGTTGATCTCCCTCCTAATGCCGTTTCACGTATTTTATTTTCGCTTCGCCCAACATGTCGTGAACAAAAGCGTCCCTAAACGGAGGCAAGAAATTTACTGGGTGATATCTTCCATCATCTGTGTAACATTTCACACATCTGGTATTTGCCCAAGGAATATTTATAAATGACGTGGCCTGTTGGGAGGCTAACGAATTCAAATCAGTTTTTATCTGTTGCATTTGTTTTTTAAATTGAATTTCACTAGTGATACTGGACTCTATTTTATCTTTAATTTTGCCTACTTCTTCCTCGCCCTCACCTACACGATTGACAATGTCATTAATTGCTAAATTTATATCGCTTTTACGAGCATCTTGCACTTTTATACAGTCGCTTACCTTGCCCCCAAGTTCGGTCTGTATCTTATCCATTTTTTCCCCAAGATCTTTTTCCACTGATTCGATTTTGGATTTTATTATTGCAACTTCGTTTGTAATTTTACCCATATCCACTCGGACACCTTTTAATTTATAATCAATTGCTGTTTCAAGGTTCCCCATAATTTTTTCATCTTCCTCTTCCACAGCAGAACATACTTCAGTTCACTTTGTACCCATATCAGTCCGAATTGTATCCGTAACTGTTAGAATTGTACTGATATTATTTGCCATTGTATTCATATTATTTCCCAATCCCTGGATCATTTGTACTAGCTGAAAAATCATGTCTCCCCCACGTTCATTCCCCTTGCTTTGATCTCCAATAACTCATGTACTTTTGCGCTCAGATTTGGGATTAAGCGGCTGATTTCCGTTTTCGGAATTCCACATACTAGGTGAGTGTTTTATATTCGCGAGATCTGTAAGTGGAGCTTGAACTTCAGAGTTAAACACTATCTCACTATTTGTGCTGGCACTTATCTGATCTGAGATGGTTCCCTCTGTCGTGATGATGCCGTCGTTTGTAGTAGAAGACGACAATGAAGACTGCCCTGGAGTACTCGAAGATGGTGCCATCGTACTGCTGTTGATCTGCGTCCACCACTGGAGAAGTCGACTGAAGTAACTGTAGCCGCTGCTGCTTACCACTTGTTCCAACCGTCTCCGATACCGCTGTCTGTTAAACGCACTAACCGCTACTGTCCAATCCACTCAACTTATTCAGGCTCTGAGCAACCACATTAATTGCATTTAATGTGATAGATTAGGACCTCCATCGATAGCATGTGTTAGTTGTGAAAATTACTGCTTAATTTCACTATTTCCAGAAACCTGTATGCTGAAAAAACTGATCTCACACTATGTTTTGTGAGAGGTTCATCTAAAGAAATCACTACTGGTTTTCCAAAGATTTTTACACTTTGCATAGTACACTGAATAACAGAGAGCACAGCAATTACCACTTTGCCGGACATAAATCCCGGAGAGCCCCCAATTGCAGGCTTTCAAATAAAATATGATGTGGTGGCCCTCAACTACATACCCTCTGACTCAGAGTTGAAATATTAAAAGTTCGGTCTGGCTTCGTTGTCTAGGGGCTGGGATACGTAGTTATCGCATTACACTGCTGTGTCTACATATAAAATATGGATATACACATGAATCGAATGGCCGAAGGTTCCTATCACTGGGAAATTGCGAATTTTGAATGTTGCTTAGAAATTTATAAATGAAAGATTGCAATTCAATAAAATCTGCAGGTACTATTTTAACGACTTTAAATATGAGTACGATAGCAGAAGTACCTTTGAGAATACCATTTATTACTGTAAAATACTTATTGGTGTCGATGGTCTGATGCGATCGATAGTAATCTGCTCTTTGATCTCCAATAACTCATGTACTATTCATGTTTCATGCCTGTAGGTTACACCAATTTAGGTTTACGCTACTAGCTTTCTAAAGACATGTCGCTCAACAAAATTGGTTGAACAGTTTAGATTTTGGAAATTCGTCGCTGGATGTGACTTGTATAAAATATCATCAGATACTGTTCGACCACTCTCTACGGATTCTGCAGATGAAATAAGACGCGAAACTTGTCGAGCTGTTATGAAGGCTCGCCCACAAAGAAGCAATATATCTGTGGCAGAGAGGACTGCACTACGTATGCTCCGCCAAGATACCGAAACGGTGGTTCTCCCTGCTGATAAAGGTAATGCCACTGTTTTAATGTCACGTGACGACTATCATGATAAGATATACAGCTTACTGAATGATAGTATGTACCGGAAGATCAGTAAGGACCCCACCAACAAGGTGGTAAGGAAGACGGCGTCGCTTTTGAATGCCTCCCCATTTCCACCGGAAGTCATACGAAGACTGAAACCAAGTGGTGCAGTGCCTCCAATGCTTTATGGACTCCCAAAGATCGATAAGAAAGACGTTCCTCTACGTCCTATCGTGAGCAATATTGGTTCTCCCAACTATGATTGTGCCAAGCACCTGGCGTCACTATTGAGGCCGCTTGTGGGAAAATGTAATCATCATATAAGGAATTCTGCAGATTTCATTGGCAAATTAAAATCTTTGAAACTGAACACCTCTGATCTATTAGTCAGCTTTGATGTAGTGTCGCTATTTACTAAGGTACCTCTCTCTGAATCTTTAGATCTCATTGGAAAAAGTTTTGATAAGGAGATTGTTTCAACATGTGATGACCTCCACATACTCTTTATTTAATAACGACTTTTTTGAACAGACTGACGGTGTTGCCATGGGTAGTCCTTTGTCACCCTTGGTGGCCAATTTATTTATGGAGGACTTCGAGGAGAAGGCCCTGGAGTCTGCTAGTTTGAAGCCTACAGTTTTTTGGAGGTACGTTGATGATACCTTTGTAGTGTGGCCCCATGGCGAGGACAAATTGCAGGACTTCTTAAACATCTGAATTCCATCCATGGACAAATTTAGTTTACAATGGAAGTGGAAAAGGAGGGATGTCTTCCATTTTTGGATGTCTTAGTTCGGCGCAAAGAAGATGGCACTTTGCGTCATGCAGTATATCGGAAACCGACCCATACGGACTTATATTTACAAGCAAATAGCTGTCACCATCCTTCGCAGACGAGTAGTGTTCTAAGAACTTTGGTACACCGAGCACACGTCATATCTGATGAAAGTAGTTTAAAAGACGAACTTTTACATCTGAAGAGAGTTTTTGAGGACAACGGGTATTCTCCACAACAGATACGTAAGGCACTACAAATAAAACCTAAGGTGTCCGTAAGGAATGCAGAAGATGACGAGGAAACATTTAAATCCATGGCTTTCCTGCCGTATGTGGGAAGCCTTTCATCCAAAATAGGACGGATCCTCACTAAACATAAAGTAAAAGTGATTTTTCGTCCACCGGCGAAGACAGCTGCACTCCTGGGTTCCGTTAAAGATGACTTACTACTCCGCAAGCCTGGAGTTTACAAGATACCATGTGAATGTGGCCTTTCATATATCGGACAAACGAATCGTACAGTCCAAGAGAAGTGTACGGAACATCGCAGGTACACTCGGCTCTTACAAACCAGCAAATCTGCTGTGGCAGAGCACTGTATTGATTCTGGTCACTCTATGGTATATGAAAATGTCGAAATTCTGACTTCTGTTTCATCTTTCTGGGACTCCGTAGTAAAAGAGGCCATTGAAATCCGCTTGACGAAGAATTTAATTAATAGAGACAGCGGTTTCACAATAGATAAATCATGGAGTCCGGCACTTTCAATATTGAACTTACAAAGACGTCGCTACAGTTCAGCTCCCAGTAATACATCGACCTCCCAGCATGGATCGAATGCGCAGCCACAGACGTAACTCATGCATATTGTAAGTCTTTGCCGCCGATCAACATCAGTGGCGCCTTGTTTATCTGTGGCCGCATGCGCAGTGGCGCGGTCCGCGAGTTTAAAAGGATGGAGCGAGCGCCGGAGCGTCAGTCGTACGGCTCTCTCTGAAGATGGCTGAAAGGTATACAGCCGAAATATTAGAAGAAGAAGCAGAATTCATGCGGCTGCATTCCCGAAACTTAATGGAGCAGTCTTTACGCCGCGAAAACCTGAAGATTCAGGGAACTGTGAAATGTCTGACAAAGTCCGCCATCTTTGGCACTACCGGCATGTCTACTTCATCGACACAGCATCATCATGGAATTCCCAGTCATGCGGTCAGTCTGGATCCCAGGTAACGTTCGGCACCATGTGGCCGTCGACGAGCTGCGGCCCGCCGAGAGGCCCCAGAGCGGCCACGCCCACTCTGGACTCAGAATATTTCCAGGGCGCCGCAAGTGGCCTGTTTCCTCACAACGACACGGCACAAGAACGCCGCCCGGCGCCTGGAGGCAAAAAAAAAATTTAGGGTACGATCTGCAGACGGCAACCGATACGAGCCAACACGGCTCAGTATCCTGCACACCTTTCTGTAGTATGCACAGGAGATCTATTCCTAGTCGAGATTCTGTGATGTATTGCACGTGTCACCAGCAATGGCCCACTAAGAATGAGTAAATTTGTGAACTTTATCAGTCACTACTCCATGGATATCCTGTCTTCTTCCTTCAAATGCCGAATTTTTCTATACGACACAGCTCTGTTGGTTTGCTTATTTCCGAGATTCACACTTTACCGGTTCAAATCGTTCTTATCCAAAACTTCCAAATTGGCAGCCAACAAACCTTTTCCCAAAACGACTTCATTGGTGCTAAATTATCCAAATAATAGCAATCACATGTTCTCCATCCACTTTTTTCATTTGTACCATGCTTCTATTTACATGCACCACACACCTATTTACAAAACAATGGTATGCATCCTATTTGTCATAATCTACCAGTGGCTATACAATACACTAAGTATCATTTAGCTGGTCATCCCCTACGCTCACCCAGAGTAATTTCCTTCTGCCCTTCGGAACTTTATCAAGCAAACTGTGTGTTAAGGAGGATAGGACGTTAAACGGGCCGACTTGGAGCAGGAGAGGCACCGCAGGACATTTTATTTTCTACTGTCTATACTTTTACAAATAAATTCATAAAACTTTGTCAGCATGACCAGGAAGGATTCAGGATTCACACTCATAGCAGTGGAAGTGCAAAAACATAACAAAATAATTTTTTTTTTAGATATGAAATTTCATCACTTTTTCACTTACTGTTGGATGCATTTGTTGCTATAGGTACATTTTTCTTCACAAGTAAGAGAGATTCTTTGATGAATTTTGCACAGCATACATAACATACTTACAGGTGTATGAAACTCTAGAATTTTCCAAATCTATTATCAACTGTGATAAAAATTGAGTTAATTAACTACAAAATTTGATTTTTTTCTGAACATAAAGTTTAAGACGTAACAGCTCTTTCTTTTTTCATGAATTAAATAGATTCTAGAGTTTCAGACACCTGTGAGTATGGTTTGTATGCTGTGCAAAATTCATCGAACAGTCTCTCTTACTTATGAAGAAAAGTGTACCTATAGCAACAAATGCAGCCAATAGTAGGTGAAAAAATAATGAAATTTCATATGTAAAAAAAATTATTTTGTTATGTTTTTGAACATCAGCTGCTACGAGTGTGAATCCTGAATCCTTCCTTGTCATGCTGCCAAAGTTTTATGAATTTACTTGTAAAAGTATAGACAGTGGAAATTAAAATGTCATGTGGTGCTTCTCCTGCTCCAAGTCGACCGGTTTCACGTCCTACACTCCTTGATATAATGCACACAGTGTGTCTTGCAGAGCCATCTCTTCGTCAGAAAAAATTAATATCTACATAATTTCTGTTTAAGACACCCAGGCTCCTCAGTTCCCCTCAACCATTAGCGCAAAAACTCCATATTCTCTCAGAAGTGCTTTGCTCCAATCTGAAAACTGAGCATCACTGAAACTAAAAATGATGCAACCTTGTTTCGTACTCCGCATAACCTATTACATGGACAGTTCAATCTCATCCTACCCAAGAGCTCCAGACTCGCCACACACACGTGAGCCCATGTGTTTAGTAACAACTTGTGTTCTGTTACATTTGTAATGGCAACGAAGGACCACTCCACCTCGGAAAACGTCTTTGTTGCATTGTATTTTATTGGGAATGCCATCTGGTGAATTTGGACACATGTTTGACGACCATTTACCACATCAATGTCATTTTTTTTTTATTGTTAAATCCTTGCTCGTGGTGTCTAAGCACTCCACACTTATACATTGTGGCTGGCAGCATTGCTTCAGAACGTGCCTGAAGCAACCATATCTAAAACATTTTACGTCCGTAGTAAAACAATTCATTTGTCCTACATTCGTATCACAACATCTACCACATACAGCTCCATAGCCACCGTAATGGCACTGGGTAAATACTTTGGGTTCTCCATTCACACTCTCCAAGACATATTGTGAGGAAATCCTCTGAAAAAAGCTGCTAATGCTTTCTGTGCTCAGCTTCGAGTCGGATGAACCTGTCTGCTTCTTCACATCCTGTTAACTAACAAGTTTCGGTTTTTTGTTATTTGGATCCTGCCTAGAAAAGTGTACACTGATTTATTTCGTTTCTGGGATACTCCACTGAGCGGCTACTACACCTGATAGTGCTGTAAAAGCCTGTCCTTCAGCTGCTGAAATGTATATGAGTTTCTCATTTCCTTATGGTACATCATGTACGTTTTTGCTTCATCTATCCCAACATCCAGCATTGCGACAACTTCCAACTCTCCTATAAATGTCAACATATCCTCCATTGCTTTGGCTGAAACAAAAGTAATCTGACTAGAAACAGCTGAACGCTATAAAAGTGGGACTGCTCTAGATGAAGCTTTCCCTGCATCTGATTCAGCAAATTCCTATAAAAACTGCGTAATGTCTGCTGTTAAAGTCTTCGTGTGTTTTGTTAAAGATGTAAAGGCCTTCTGTGAGGAAACGCCCTGCGTATCTCTGACAGTACGAAAAAATTTACCATCCAAAAATCAGAAACAAAATACACAGAATAAGAAAACTACCAGAACAACTACAGGCACCCTAAAATAGCAACAAAAATGTTCTCAATAATTGCGTCGATTAATCAACTATCTCGACTCTGAAACTGATGTACATAATGGCGACAGCGCTAAAAAATAAGGCACGTTGTCGCCTAACAGCTTGCTCTGCATGCATCTTGTGGCATACAGGCGTAGTCTTCGCTTGTATTACCTCTTAACCGAGAAAGACTGACAGGTCCCACAGCTATTACAAACTACAGTTTTAAGTTTCTCTGACAATCTGATTTCCCAACCACATCCATGTACAAGAGCAAAGGCAGGAAACCAAATACTAAGTCCACTCACTACACTGTGTCGATGGTGATCCTGACAGTCTTGTCTTCCGTAGCACCTCAATCATCTTCTCCACAGACAGCAGCCACTGACATTGCAATCTCGGAGTTAGGTATCGGCTGCAATGCTAGCAGGTGGACTGGCCTGCTGATATGTCACGATTAAGTACGGTTCCCCTTCCAGAGCTTGGTATTGCCTGGAGTCAAACGGTGATCTGTCAGTGAAACATCTCTGGTTAAGAAAGCTGTTTATTCACAATGGGTACAGTAGCTGTATCGAAGCCAGAGACGCAGTCAGTGACCTTGCGTGACCTAGTCAGCCATGGCCACAGCTGCGTGTTGCCTCAGTAATTGTCCACCAGCAAGGTGGAGTATGTGTGATGGTGGCAGGATATATATGCTGCATTAGCACAGCAAGAGAACGCAGGCACAGAACAGTGGTGCCTAGTCGCGACTGACAATGTAAGGCAGATCTGGCTGCCGATCTGCTTCTGTAGCATCAGTGTAAAAACCACTAGAAATAGCAACATTAAACTGCAGCCTCCAGTGCGGCAGATGACAATGGCATGCACCTATATTGGGCAATGGACAACAATAAACTGGGTCCACATGGATGGGGGAAGAATGGACACTAGCTGAGAAGCTAGATGGCCCCAGCTCGAACCCATTGCCCAACAGAAAGGGAGCCATCAGCAGAAACAAGTCACCCAGAGAGTGACTTGACACTGCGATGGTGCCAAGTTGATGCCATGCAGAGTTAGGCAGAGAGCTGCAGCCAATGCTGGTAGAGTCTGACGACAAAAGCTGTCTGCTTCATTTTGGACTGCAAGCGATCTTCCTCTTGTGGCGATTGGCTGGCGTCGACTGTGTCACTGGACATAATGAACAGAACTGAACACTACCGAGCCTGTGGGTCTAAATTGGATGGCATACACTGAGTTGACAAAAGTCGTGGGATACCTCCTAAAATCGTGTCGTACCTCATTTTCCTAGCAGCAGCTTGACGTTGTATGGAGTCAAAAAGTCCTTGGAAGTCCCCTGCATAAATATTGCGCTATACTGCCTCTATAGCTATCCATAATTGCTAAAGTGTTGACTTGCCGGATTTTGCACATGAACAGACCTCTCGGGTATGTCTCATATATGTTCTGTGGGATTCACGTCGGGAAATCTGGGTGGCCAAATCATTCACTCGAGTTTCCAGATTGTTCTTCAAACCAATCGAAAACAACTGTGTTCTTGTGACACGGCGCAACATCATACACAAAAATTCCATTGTTGTTTGGGAACATGAAGTCCATGATCGGCTGCAAATGGTTTCCAAGTAGCCGAACATAGCCCTTTCCAACCAGTGACCAGTTCAGTTGGACTAGAGAACCCAGCCTAATCCATGTAAACACAGCCCACACGATAATGCAGCCACCATCAGGCTGCACAGTGTGTTGTTTGCAACTGGGGTCGATGGCTTCAGTCCATGAATGGCTGCAAATGGTTTCCAAGTTGCCGATCACAGCCATTTCCAACCAGTGACCAGTTCAGTTGGACTAGAGAACCCAGCCTAATCCATATAAACACAGCCCTCACGATAATGCAGCCACCATCAGGCTTGCACAGTGTGTTGTTGTCAACGGGGGTCGATGGCTCCGTGGGGTCTGCACCACACTCGAACCAACTGTGGTAGGGACTCCTCTGATCAAGCCTCGGTTTCCCAGTTGTCTAGGGTCCAACACATATGGTTGCAAACTCAGGAGAGGCGCCGCAGGTGATGTGCTGTTAGCAAAGGCTCTCGCGTCGATCGTGTGCTGCCATAGACCATTAATGCCACATTTCGGCGCACTGTCCTAACGGACTAGTTCGTAGCACGTCCTACACTGATTTCTGCTGTCATTTCACGCAGTGTTGCTTGTCTATTAGTAATAACAATTCTACGCAAACGCCACTGCTCTCGGTCATTATGTGAACGAAGTCGGTCACTTCATTGTTGTGGTGAGAGTTTGGTATTCCTGGCACACGCTTGACACTGTGGATCTCGGAATACTGAATCCCGTAACGATTTCCGAAATGGAATGTCCCAAGCGTCTAGCCTCAACCACCATTCCTCATTCCACTGCCCTTTTGCGCGTTGTGTAAGTTATATTGCCGCCGTCTGTAAATTTGGATATCGCTACGCCACGGCTTTTGTCATCTCAGTGTATATGTGAGCCGGGCTAGCTAGCATTTCCTGAACGGTACTACTTCCGTCATTCAAGCCGCAACAGGTTGGGGCAGCCGGGTGTCATTGTCGGGTACCTATGACTTCATTTACCCTGGTTTTCCTGTCTGGTCAGATCCTTTAGAACCCTGCCAATACATACTGTGTCACAACGTCGGTTTCCTGAGTCTCTGGCTGGCTTCCTCTGCATTGTCAGTGTACTGAATGACTGTTCTTGTGTACTGGATATGCCGTCTTTCTCCATACGACCGACTTATTTGTAGTGTGAAAAGCTGTTGCGGTCAGTCGAAACTTGAATAGATTGGAAGCGGACAAAACAGAGCCTTCTTCATTGTTTACGTTATTTAAAGGTGATTACAGTTGCAAAATATTAGCTATGTGCTATAATCAGCTTAACAAGAATATTTCAGCGCCTTCTGCCATATCTTCAACGTGGAAACGAACGAACGTCAAAATAATAATTTCGGAGCGCTCTCTCTGCGTTTATGGTGAGAGCACTTCCAAAGAGAGCAGCACGCTTTTAAATCAGAATATAGGGCATTTGCTCCAGAAAATGAGAACAAAGCAAAGATACTAATCTCCGTCTGCAGAGCGACTGACACCCTCTGGTGGCTGGGAATGGCCAGAGCGGGCTTCACAGGCAGAAAAGTGGAGGGAGGGAGGACTCGCTTTGAGACCAAACATACTCTCGCTGCGGAGCGAAATGAAACTAGTGCCGCTTACTGGACGGAACTGTTCCCATTCATATTAATCCTTATTCATTTTCGGTCTCTCTCCCCGCTCTCTCCCCCTATTTTATCTCGAAAGCTAATCTTTTACAGTCTATAGAGGGCTCTGTGAAAACTCTGGAGTGGACGTGAAAAATCGCGCGCACACCAGAAATGCATTTCAGCAGTGCGGTGCTTTCCTTTAGCGTTGCTGCCGCAGTGTGCCAGTTTTAATTTACCTCCGTAATATCGATACGTTTGTACGTTTGTTGCTAAAGAGGGCTAGCGCGCTCTGACACAACACCTCCCTATTTATTTCTAAGGGGAAATACATTCAAATACATTCATGCATTTAGCAAAAATTTTGTCTTTCTTTGACGTCAAGTGGGTAATTAAAATTTTGAATTTATGTAACAATAGGAAACGCAATCTGTTGAAGTAGCATCTCATGGAGGATAAGTTATAACAATTATTATTACCACTCTGCTACAGAAACATTAGTTATTTGCATATACGGCGAAGTAAGTAGTATTTATTCATTCCCTTTATCCAGCTTACACAATGCCCATAAAATAATTGAGCCCCTCCCTACACAATCCTGTCATTTTCTGTCAGAGTATGTCCATCAGCTAATGGCTTGGTTCAAATGGCTCTGAGGACTATGGGACTTAACTTCTGAGGTCGTCAGTCCCCTAGAACTTAGAACTACTTAAACCTAACTAACCTAAGGACATCACACACATCCATGCCCGAGGGAGGATTCGAACCTGCGACCGTAGCGGTCTCGCGGATCTAGACTGTAGCGCCTAGAACCGCTCGGCCACTCCGGCCGGCCCGTCAGTTAATATCTTTCCCATTTTTATGCACTCTAGGTAATGTTCAAATTCTGTTTTCGTCTACATGAACATACAGATTTCTCCGCTTCGTGTGGTGCTACACTACTTTCTGGAATTCACGTTGCACATTGAGATTGCAGTAGGAATTTCCATGTAGGAAAAGGCAGGCGTTGCTCTAGAGACAGTTGTAGCTTGCTTGTTGCGACTGTTGCCTATGAGCTCTAGTTTCCGGAGTTATGTTCTTGCTGAGAAACAGTGGTGTTCTGTCTGCCAGTGAGCATCTTGAATCTGACATTACTTCCATCATTTTCTCTACTCAGCAGCTTCCCTACTTTTACTAGGTACGATGGCATTTACATGGTGTAGGTGGTATCCTGGAATTAGCCTGAGAAATCCAAAATTGAGACGTCTCCTTGGACTGAGGGCTACGCTTTGTGTGTAATGATGAACTCCCTACGGCAGTAGTAAATTCGGCTGCAGAGAAGCACAGTTCCAAGGGTGACGTCCCAAGCACTTTGAGTGCTTCGGCTTCATATTTCGCTCGGTAACGTTTGGAATAAGTACTTTCTGGTGCTCACTTCACTTTTTGTATTGAGGTATTGTTGCCTGAATACCAGACTTGTGTCTTAGGTCACTTCTAGACATTTCGAATATCAATTGTGTTCTAAAGTACGACAATCTGTCGGCATGATGAAGTCTGCCGTGATTTGGTTTCGTCTTTTCTTTTTTTTTTTTTTTTTAGAAATATTTCCTCGGCCTTCAAAATAGTTATTATTGCTCTGTAAAACATTTTTCGGTTATCATACAAACATTCTTCAAATCACGTTACTATGATTGCAGTATGTTGTTGTGGTCTTCAGTCCAGAGACTGGTTCGATGCAACTCTCCACGTTAGTCTATCTTGTGCAAGCTTCTTCATCTCCCAGTACCTACTGCAACCTACATCCTTCTGAATATGTTTAGTGTATTCATCTCGTGGTCTCCCTCTACGATTTTTACCCTCCACGCTGCCCTCCAATACTAAATTGGTGATCCCTTGATGCCTCAGAACATGTCCTACCAACCTATCCCTTCTTCTAGTCGAGTTGTGCCACAAATTTCTCTTCTCCCTATTTCTGTTCAGCACCTCCTCATTAGTTATGTGATCTACCCATCTAATCTTCAGCATTTTTCTGTAGCATCACATTTCGAAAGCTACTATTCTCTTCTGGTCTAAACTATTTATAGTCCATGTTTCACTGCCATACATGGCTACACTCCATACAAATACTTTCAGAAGAGACTTCCTGACTCTTATATATTCGATGTTAACAAATTTCTCTTCTTCAGAAGCGCTTCCCTTGCCATTGCCAGTCTACATTTTATATGCTCTCTACTTCGACCATCATCAGTTATTTTGCTCCACAAATAACAAAAATCATTTACTACTATAAGCGTCTCGTTTCCTAATCTGATACCCTCAGCAACACCCGATTTAATCCGACTGCATTCCATTATCTTCGATTTGCTTTTGTTGGTGTTCATCTTATATCCTCCTTTCAAAACACTGTCCATTCCGTTCAGCTGCTCTTCCAAGTCCTTTGCTGTCTCTGACATGTCATCGGTTAACCTCAATGTTTCAATTTCTTCTCCATGGATTTTGATACCTACTCCGAATTTTTCTTTTGTTTCCTTTACTGCTTGCTCAATATACAGATTGAATAACATCGGGGATAGGCTACAATCCCGTCTCACTCCCTCCCCAATCACTGCTTCCCTTTCATGCCCCTCGACTCTTATACCTGCCATCTGGTTTCTGTAAAAATAGTAAATAGCCTTTCGCTCCCTGTATTTTACCCCTACGACTTCCGAATTTGAAATAGAGTATTCCAGTCAACATTTTCAAGAGATTTCTCTAAGTCTACAAATGATAGAAGCGTAGGTTTGTCTTTTCTTAATCTATTTTATTAGATAAGTCGTAGGGTATTACCTCACGTGTTCCCTAATTTCTACGGAATCCAAACTGATCTTCCCCGAGGTCGGCTTCTACCAGTTTTTCCTCTCGGCTGTAAAGAATTCGTGTTAGTATTTTGCAGCCGTGGCTTATTAAACTGATAGTTCGGTAGTTTTCACATCTGGCAACACCTGCTTTCTTTGGGATTGCAGTATATTAACAAATTATTGATGCTGAATTACTTTCGATGTGAATATTAAACTCAGCTGAAATAGAAGTTATGTTATAGGCCCACATCACGGTAAGACACATGGAAACACCGACAGACGTGCAAGCCTGCAGGTAATTTACCACGAATGGCACCTGTACAATGTCCTCAGTCCGTAGCAAGTGTCAGTTTTCTGCGTAGCTGAGAGTGCATTATGTCGCAGCTAAGTGACTTCGAAGGTGGCAAAATTGTGTTTGCTCGTATGGTGGGTGCTTTCGTAACCAAGATAGCCGAAACGCTTGGTGTTTAAAAAGGCACCATATCTGAGACAAATACCGGATACAGGAAAAGTGCAAAAATATCATCCGCTAAGTCACAACGCAGACGAAAGTGGGCGCTGAGGGATCGTGACAGACGGTCCTTGAAGATGATTGTGACGGAAAATAGGGGGAAAAAATTGTTCAAATGGCTCTGAGCACTATGGGACTTAACATCTGATGTCATCAGTCCCCTAGAACTTAGAACTACCGAAACCGAACTAACCTAAGGACATCACACACATCCATGCCCGAAGCAGGATTCGAACCTGCGACCGTAGCGGTTGCAAAATAGTGTGTGTGTGTGTGGGGGGGGGGGGGGCGGGGGGGACTACAGGCGTATAGACATTGTGGAACTGAATGTCACACTCGCGAACATTGTTAGCTCAAAAACAACAGAAGGAGAGCTCCATAACAAGGGAACTGCAGGATGACCTGGAATTCCAAAACAAAACACCAGTGACGCAAATGCCCGAATAAGAGAAAACGTGGTGCAAAAGAAATGTAATCTGAACTTTCGAGCAACGGAATAAAGTCTTTCGGTAGACTGAATCTCGTTTCACACTGTTCCAAACTCCTGACCGAGTATACGTCCCAGGAGTGAAACAGGTCGGGTGTTCACTGGTGATTTGGGCAGCCCTATCCCAGTATCCCGCAGGTCACATGGTAACTCTGCAAGGTCGCGAAGCTGCCAAAGATTGCGTGAGCTAAGATGCGTCCCATGGTGCAATTTTTGTTCCGCAGTGGTGATACTGATTTCCAGTACGAGAGGACCCCTGTTGACCCAACTGGCGTTGTCCAGAATTGGTTACGTGAGGACGAGAATGAATTGTCACACGTCCCCTAGCCAACACAGTTACCAGTTCTGGTCTACTTTGGAGAGAAGAATGCGTTATCGCTATCCAGTTCCGTAATCTTGTCACTATTCTGCAATGACAATGGTATGAGATTCTCTTGAAGAGCACACAAGACCTGTATTTATGCATTTCGAGAAGACTGGAAGCCGTTTTGAATGCCAATGTGTTTCCTAGACCGTATTTGGTATGGCAAAGTGTTCTATTTTTGGTGCTTCCATATTTTTTCTAGCCCTATATACTCAGCGCCCTATTCGTTTCACGATTTCTTAGGTAGAATGCATACTCTAGAGTTTGTAATGGATTGGAGTTCAGAAAATTCTCATCATAGCAATTCGACATCTAATCTAGAGCTGTTGTTAGTTTCTTTGATAGTTGTTCAAAGTTCGTCCTTTATGCAGTTATGGCATGAATTGATTGCTGTGTCATTCTATTAAGAGACTGGTCAGTTTTATATATGGCATAAAAGACTGATTTATCCTCATTTCATTGCAAATGTAACCGCATAAACTCATTCCTGTTTCTTTCTTGTAGGCTGGCAATGAACCCCTGGTTCTGAAAAAAAGGGTCCAATATAAACAGCAGTTAGAGGTCAGTCTTTGTACTGTAGTGGGACTTGTGCCACCAAATGTTTCAAATGGCTCAAATAGCTCTGAGCACTATGGGACTTAACATCTGTGGTCATCAGTCCCCTAGAACTTAGAACTACTTAAACCTAACTAACCTAAGGACATCACCACATCCATGCCCGAGGCAGGATTCGAACCTGCGACCGTAGCGGTCACGCGGTTCCAGACTGAAGCGCCTTTAACCGCACGGCCACACCGGCCGGCGCCACCAAATGTATTAGGATGACCAAATGTAGCGGAAAGACACCAGATGTAATGGGTGGTTGTCAGGAGGTGTCGTATTAAAACTCGGCGCGAATTTTCCAAATGATTTGTTGCTTCGAACTACAGTGTCCTCGTTCACCTCGGTATGCGTCACTGGGCCCTGCAATGCTACGGAAGCACCCCAGCGGCCTGTGCAATGCAACGTTGTGTCGTGCCGGCCTTGTACGCCAGCGGAGTTGCGGCGTCGTCAGAATGGTGGGAGTTGGCTCACCGGTCTGCGCCCCTGCCGACTCATCGCCACTCGTTGTGAGCTGCAGGTGGCGTGGCTGAGAACGCGGCAACGAACAAGCGCCTGTGATCCGGCTTCCGAATCTGCGGCCCTCGCCTCGAGATGCCTCCGGCGTGTGCTGGAAGCCAGGGCGACTGCCCGCAGTAGTGAGCCATGGAGTGGCCGGATGCTGGCTGGCTGCAGACCCCGCGTCGGCCTCAGAGGGTCGAACCAACGACCCGCCGTGGGCTGGGACACTGGCGCCCCATCTGTTGCTGCTTGTAGCCCGGCAGTGTGACAAGCCCCGCCGTCCTGGAGACCTGCCACACTTGAATGAATCTCGTTAGAAAATGGCACCTGTTTATACTTGGCTGTGCGCCTCTATTTTGCCAAGCACTCCGCTTCGTGTCCTGTATGCATAACACTTAGGTTGGCCAGTGGCCCGCTTCTGCCTGTGACCTGCGCCATTGAAACTGCTGTGTGTGCCTTCTCAGGCAGTTCTACGCCCCTGTGGCCCCTATTCGCCTTCACAACTGCTGGTATGTGTAACTCACTGCAATCCAGCCTGCACCTGGCTGTAACTTGCTCTCAGAATATCGCCTAACTTAAACGGTGGTGCCGTCACAGTACCATAACAGGCAGGTATGACGACAGAATGTACCATTGGGCTGCCCATGGCTTACCAGACAATTTGTCTGAATGCCTCGAGGAGATCTCAGTCTCATTTCCGACACTGCAAGGATTTTCCCGCGTTCGGAAATCTAGAACAGGCTCGACTCAGTCTTGTTAGGGCAACTGTAGAGCCACGTGAAATAGACACAGCGGTCCAGCTCAGTAGAGCTGACATTTATGGCCGGATGTGATACGTGCCAGTCTCATAGCTGATTTTCAACTGTGACTAGTTCCAAGAATTTATAAGTTTCGATCTCATAAATGAAAGCTGTGATAATAAAATCTCGAGTTTACAAGATGTATGTAACAGAAAACGTTAGCACTGCGTTTTATTACTGTTCAGAAAAAAAACTGGAAGACATGAGTTCACGTTATCAAATACCATACTCGCCAAATCGTTAAGACACATTCCGTGTATTTCACAATGACACTTTTGTGATACAAAAATATATATATTTTTTAAATTTTGCATTTAGTTTGCTGACAGATTGTTGAAACATGGACCTAGAACGAAGCCGTGTGTCACCAGGTCACCAGGTCCCGTGTGACAGTTCTTCAGTCAGATTCGACATCAGTTCCTGTTTGTTGACACTGCATGTCAGCCGTGTAGTTGATGTTTGTTAGTTACGAAAGATACCACTGTTGAGGCTTTGCCCTAATCCAGAAATTTTTCACCTTACGCAAAATTACAGAATGGGTCAACAATCAAACACTTCGCAGAGCAGATATCTCAACTTCTCACTGTCATACACATAGAGGATTAAATAGTGTATTCTGTTGACTCGCTTTTGATTGAGCTAAATTGCAGGTCTAACAGCGAAATACACATATTGAGATATGTTGCCCCTCCTTTAGAAACATCGAAAATTTTAGTATAGAAACAATGCAATGTGCACTGGTCTCATAAACTCGCGCGATGTTTCATCATATCGATGCTGTTCAGTGATTAATAGATTTCTCTGTTTCCTGTATATTCGTAGTCGTTCTGGAATACCAGCTTCTAGAAGTTCTATCTTCATGTGATGATTGTTAAATATTTTTCACGGCTGTGATAATGATTAACACTTCCATGCTCCCACAGAAGAGGTGTTACATGCTGAGCTCCCTTCTCTTCCTCCTCAGATGCTTCAGTTACAACCAACCCCAAAGCCACAATAATACTCCCAGAGGTGCTGATTTCACGGGTACAATGCATGGATCTAGTCTAATATTTTTCAGTATTTTGTGGCATTTACTGTCGTTCCTTTCTACAGCTTCCCAGATAGCTGAGGGCGTTAACACGCCACTACCGCAATTCGGGGAGGCGAGTCACCCGCTGATCGAATCCACCTCGCGGATAAATGACAAGGGCTAGTGTGGGATTGGTTGGTTTGTAGGCGGTTTACCCCCATCCAACTAGCTAAATACCGACCTGGTACCCAAGACCCCCTTCAGATACACGCTACTTAAAACATGATGTAAAGATATGGCAGAAACAATATGTCGTTCGCATTTTCTCCGGTAGGATTATTGGGTTAGGGTTAGGGCGCACAAGTGACTTAAGTGGCGTCCAACTGAAGGAATTTACGACATGTAGCTGAACATCCCTCTTGAGGGACTCCCAGTCAATCATGCCACACAAGTTTACTTTTGTCCAGCTAGTCATGTATAATTATATGAATTACATTTGATACATTTCTGTGGATTGAGGGGAAGAAGCACTACTGGATACTAACACTATATTTCGTGCCTGTGTGTAAAAATTATGTTTCGATATTTAAATCACGTAAGTCTACAGGAAGGGTTGTTTACTCTCACATGGGTATGGAAAAGAATTTTTTTTTCATGAAAATGTCGCCTTAGAGAATTTTTTTTATTTAGTTCTGTTCGAAATAACTGAAGGCTTTTCAATTCCTAATATCTAATTAAATGCCCATGCAGCTTGACAGCTACGTTTCAGACTAAAAATCGAAAAGTGAAGGGGACAAATCCGTAGTCGATGCACTCATCGCTTCTTTCAATTCTGTCAGTGATTTACATGTATTAAAATGTCAAGTTGTACACGGTTCAAAGTTCACGTTAGACTATAGGTCCACCGGTAAATGACCTGGTAAGTAGTGTCAAAAATCTGGCACGGACAAGTACACACCATGCCCTATAGACCATGCTTCTAAATCAGTGCCAATTTCAGTCATTTGGTTTAGGACAGCTTTAACTTACATGTATGCCGGTACGCGCGAATCTATTCCCCATATTTTGAAAGATAATAGCCCAGATTTTTTGCTTTTTCATATCCAAACTATTTAAAATGCATATCAACACGCTGACTCTACCATCTGCAAAGGAAGACCTTAATCTTGTGAACGTTAAATATAAGTACCGCACACTTCCAATTAACCGCATAAAGAAAGCAGTAATAAAGCAAAATCGATGCTTGATCCAAAATCTAGTGCTCAAACGGAAACCGAAAAGTACCATGCCACCGACAAAATTATATGAAATTAACATTTTATATCAACATATCAGCAATATTACCGTGAGTTTAGTTAAATAAACAGCAATGAGGACAAACGTACTTACTTACCTACAGAGACATTTACAATATCCTAACATCGACCGCCCATTATTACCGAAGCGAAGAAAAATATTCTCGATCGAAGTGGAACATCATCTGCAAGAAAGTGCACAACATTCACGTCACGTCAGCCGTCATATAGAATCGGTAAATCATCGTCAGTGACGAATTTCCGACCAATAAAGAAATCCACAAATTCATGTTACTAAAAACTTCCGGGCTGATAATGTTGATACATTAAACCACAGTTTTAATTATGGACACGGAGAAATTGGAAGTGATCGACCGGACCAACGCGGCAAATGTGAATATAACTGAACTGTTAAGAGTGGAAAGACTCAAATACCCGAGAACAAAGATCGACGATGTGATCTGGATGCCTGCCCTACTACAAGATAAGTAACACATCACCGAGCGGCAACGTGCTATGACTACTTAATACACGCTGAAAACTAATTCTGGAAAATCATGACATTGACAAATAAAAGGAAAGATTTGGCAAACTGCTTAAAATTATGACCGTGCAACATATACAACAAGAACAAGGGATAGAACAAGAAGATGACGATTATAATGGATCTTGCCTCCTCAAAACTTTCGTACTTCAACTGGAATGTACGATGCCGTATAAATTTATGCCTTATTTCAGTTAATTTTTATGCTTAAGTTGTATATTCCATATCTATAGATAAGTTCACATATATTTGATCACCAAAACACTATTTTTCTAATAATGTAATTTTATTTTTCATATTTATCCAGTTAGCAGCATCTATCTTGAATCATGAAAATTAGTAAGCTCAATTGTTAGCTTAAATGAGGCAAAAACCACTTAACAGTGAAACTAACATTACTGTGCCTTAGTTTTCATGTGAACAAAATTTCTGTTTGCATTTTTTAAGTTCTCTAATTTTACTGTCGACAATTCAATCTAAAATTATACAGAGACAGGAAGCTGATAGTTTTTATATTGTCAGAATATGCAACCTTCATTTTTAATTACTAAGCGTATAAATCTTAAACAATTATCCTAGAAAAAGTTACGTAAATTATACGTGAAAAATAATTTCAATTAAGACAGCATTTATAAAATTCATTTGAACTACATCCTTTCCTAGAAAAATCTGGAAGTTATGTACGTAATACTTACAGAAACTTTAGGCACCGAACAAGCTGTAACAGTCTCAGTTGTTATCGAGACTGGTACGTGCAACTATCAAGTTCTTTCTGATGTGTTGAAATGCTGCATAATGAGCTTACTTAACAAATGGTGTTGTATCAATCGTTTATAAATAAATACTGATGTCAAAAAGAAAAAATATTCCAGCGACTTCTACCAAAGCAGGAAATCTTGAGCCTTTTAATTGGAAGTCATAAACAAGACAAGTAAGAGTTATCTGCAAATATAATCTTTCTGTCCTGACATAATTATACAAATATTGACGACACTAAAATAGTTAGTTCAACGTAGGATATTTACTTTCTGTATACGAGCGTATATTTGGATAGTAAGGCATATGTAACATTATACGATCAACTACTGGTAGGGACGTTGCTCTGATACAAAACGTGAATCTTTCTAATCTGCCGAACACAAAAGACATTTTTTGTATTCTGCTTGATGTTAATATGTCTATGTTATGTTACTAAATTGTACAATTACTATTAATAATGAATTATGTTTGAGAAAGGAACAGCATCAGAGTGTTTCCTGCGCTTGTGAAGTTTCCCACGATACAAATAAACAGCCACAGTGCATATCTCGGTTATGCTCCAAACCGTTTCTACTGACCTTGATGTCGACTGGACGTTAAACTGTAATCTGCCTTCCTTCTTTTCCGAACCAAAGTAGAACGAATTGTGAGTTTTGTAATGTGTGACATGCTCCTACTCTAACCTTCAAAAGCCTGTAGTTTCAATATCTAAGGAATGCAGCTTCAGTCTTCTGTACTCCTTAATAAAAGTAAACTACTTCGAACTTGTCATGTATAAACTTTTTAACGTGATTTATTGGTGACTAGTTTTTTCACCGCGGCTTCGCCAGCGCAAGCGTTCGCCACAAACGTTGCATCGTCCCTTTTTTTCTCCGTCCACCTCTTCATATCCCCGTCTATCTGTGCAGGAGACGTGGAATGCTTATGAATTTCAGTCCGTAACTGAAATTGAAATAATGTGAACCGTCTTTGCAGTGCCATACCCATAAAATGGTGCTATGTTGACGGCTATCATTTTGATTCTGTTATCATCAGTTCTTAACAGTTAAAAGCTGTCCGGAGCATTCCCAGCTGTGAGGATACCCTTACTCTGTTTCGAGAATTGGCGCATATGTATCGATCGTCGTAGCATATGTATCGATGATTAATTAATACGTTAACCACGTGTCTGCCCGCCTCCTCCTTGCCTCCCTCTCTCTCTTTCTCTCACTCTCTCTCTGTCCATCTCATTCTCCCACCTCTATTCGTCCATCTCGTCCTCTTCACTCTCTCTGTCTCTCCACCTCCTCGTTACCCTCTATCTATATCCTACTTCCACCTCTGTCCAGTCTCCTCCTCTCCACTCTGTCTCTCCTTCTCCCCATCCCTCCATGTCCACCTCCTCCACCCCTCTTTCTCTGTCAGTCTTTCCCTCTCACTATCCCTCTTTCCCCATCTCTGTGTCCAACTTTTCCTCCCTCCACTTCTCTGTGCAAGAGATGTGGAGCATTCATGTATTCCAGTAAGTAATGGATAATGAAAGTAACACATTGGTACAATTACTATACCATGTAATCTAGATCGCAGTGTAGGAGTTAGAACTATTCACAGACAGAATTAAGTAAATTGTAGGGCACGTCTATAGATACATCATCCACATTAAGAAAAGTGTTTCGCAATATACACAACTGACTGTTCAAAAAATGGCTCTGAGCACTATGGGACTTAACTGCTGAGGTCATTAGTCCCCTAGAACTTAGAATTACTTAAACCTAATCGAAGGACATCACACACATCCATACCCGAGGCAGGATTCGAACCTGCGACCGGAGCGGTCGCGCGGTTCCAGACTGAAGCGCCTAGAACCGCTCTGCCACACCGGGCGGCCGACTGACTGTAACATTTATTTAACTCAAGACATGATTGTACACAATGTTTTTAATTATACTTCCAGGGGAAAGGATATATAAATTCTGGAGTGAGCCCACCATAGCTCAAGCGACGTGCTCTGTTCACGTTTCTATGGAAATGCCACAGTGGTGTTGATGCTATGTTGACAGGTAGCACTTTCACTTTGTAGTCGATGCGTCTCCGCAGTTGAAAGCTGTCTGAATCTTTCCCAACTGTCAGTATTTTCCTTACACTCTATCAAATGTGGACGTCTATTGCCGCCATAGTACATGGACCATTTAATATATGTACCATATGTCTGTCCATCTCTTTCATCCCCGTCTGTCTGTGCTTCTCCCACATCATCATCTCTCCACACCCATCTCCTCTAGCTCCGTCCATTCATCCTTCCCCTGCCTATGACTATCTCATCCTGACCCTTGTCTGTTCACCTCCTCCTCCTACCTGATCCCTCTGTCCACCTCCTCACTCCCCTTCTCTCCATCCATCCACTCCTTCCCCTCTGGCTGACCATTCCCCTGACTATTGCCTCCTCTCCTCGTTCTACTATCTCTTTCTCCCCCTCTCTCTGTCCACTTCCTCCTTACCATCTCTCTGTCCACCCACTGCTCCTCATCTCTTTGAGCATCCCCTCCCTCTCCTTCTCCCTGTCCTTCTCAAAACCTCGTTCTCCCCAATCTCTCAGGGCAACGCTGCCCCTCTCTATCTCCTCCTCCTCACTCTACCTGCCAGCGTCTTCCTCCCCCTACTGTTCTGTTTATCTCCTTCTAACCTCACTCTATCTTTCCACGTCGTCCTCCACCTCACCCGTTTCTTCTCCTGCCCCCTCTCTCCCTCTGTCAGTCACCTGCTTCCCCCCCTCTCTCTCTGTCTGCCTAACGCTCCCACCTCTGTCTGTCCATCTGCTGCACCCCCTCTCTCTTTCTCTACCTCCTACAACTCTCTCTAGTTCCATCTCTTACTTCCCACCTTAATAAATACGTCCACATCATTCTCTCCCCTCTCTCACTTTCCATCTCCACCTCAACCTTTCCCATCCACATGCATAGACAATGCAATGCAGACCATTATTAACTGTACATTGCGCCTTTCGTACAGAGCAGCCTCTGTAATGGGTTAAGAAACTCATTTTCACTCTCATCTCCACTCTCTGGGAGCTAGTATGTTCTACCCAAACACCTCCTCCTCTACACTTTTTGGTCCCCAGGTAGGAAAAAGTCTAGATATAGTTGGGGTCAGTGAAAGAAGACAAGGATTTAACGTCAAATGAGTATAGGGGTATATCAACAGCAGCATGAAATGGTATTACAGGAATAGGATTCGTTACGAATTGGTCGCTAGGGCAGAGAGTGAGTTACCTTGAACAGTTCACTGATAGGATTGTTTTTATCAAAGTCGACAACTTACAAACACTGACAACAATACTTCAGGTATACATGCCAATGTCGGAAGCAAAGCATGAAGAGACAAGGAAGTAGATGAGGAAAAGAGATGAAACTATAATAGTAAGGGGGTATTAGAACGCAATTATAGGTGAGGGAGTAGAAGAAAGAATTATGGGAGAATGTAGGATTGTTAGTAGGAAAGAGAGGAGAGAAAGACTGAGTTCTGCTACAAATATGCTAGTAATAGCGAATACTCTATTCAAGAATCACAAGAGAAGGAGGCATACTTGGAAAAGGCTGGGAGATACGGGAAGATTCTAGTTTGATACACCATGGTCAGGCAGAGATTCCGAAATGACTTATTCGATTTCAGTGCACACCCAAGAGCAGTTGTTTTAGGATAATAATTATCACACGCTGACGTCTTAACAACCAAATTCGCCTGATCTGAACCCAATGGATCACATCTGGACGCTATCAGGCCCAAGTTTCGCATCTATTTACCAGTGGCCTTAAATTTACTGTTATTACGTGACACGCGTGTAGCTATCTGGTGCTACGTAGCTCTGGAAACCTTCTAAGGACTTATCGAAGACAATTCACATAGAATGGTTACTGCATTGTTTTTCAAAGGAGGACCAACATGCTGTTAAATAGATGGTCATAATTTATTGGGTCATGAGTGTATATTACAAGAAGAGAGTATCTGTTACCTGATCTTACGGCAACAAAGAATCAGTAGGACTAAATATAATTTTCTTACTCAAGTGAGGAGCTAAACAGTTCCATGTTCTTCTATAGATCTAGACTATCCTACCGGTGGTGAAACCTACATTTCTAACCCACTCGATTATGAAGACAAGTCTAAAGCTTTGTCTTGGGCGCAGCAACATCGAGACAAATATATAAGCAGTACAGTGCATGATCGATCCACGAAAAAGACACAAAATTGTTCGACAGTATTCCTAAAAACCTGTTCACTGAATATGTCATACGGTTTCCCGAAATCACAGTCGCTGTTCTTAAAAACATTCTTATTCAACAACATGAAGTAACATTGAAAATTGGTGCCTTGCAATGACTTGAAGCCGGATTTCCTATTGATCACATATCACGGACAAAAAAGCTAACCTAACCTCTGCAACCAGGCCTGAGAAAAGCGTGCTTACGACCGACAGCCGTGTCAGATTCTGCAACATGACGTCACGAATGTACTCTGGAGGGGCACTGGGTCAGCACACCAATCTCCCGGCCGCTTCCGGCTTTTCAGACTTCAGAGTCTCCATTTCTGATGCAAGAACTCTCCAGCTTGCATAACGAGGCTGAATGGATCCTGTTCCAGTCCTCCTAAGAAGAAAAAAGACCCTGATGGTAACGGGAATTGAACACGAGTCCTCCACATGGCAACAGAAATGCAGACCAATCAGTTACCGAGGCTGATACTTATACAAATATTGTGTATCTTTTTCTTTAACCTGAGCTTTTTTCCCTGAGACACTAAGTTATTTTATCTTGAAAACAAAAATGATTCATTCGCAAAACTAAAATTGTTATTTCCCAAAAACAAAATAATAATTCTTCTTTCAAACTAAAGGATTCTTCACTTCTCAAAGTTAAATATTTTAATTCTTAAAAGTAAGTCATCTTTCTTAAAATATTACATATTTTACCTTTCCTGGGGACTGAAATAATCTTAATGGTCTAGTAAAGGATATTAGCACTTGAGTGGTCAGTTCTCGTTGAATTCCACCCGACTTTTCCCATTAGAAATTATCAACAACTTTTGTAGCGTTTAACGTATTTCCTGCCAATCTTTTGTTCCATGATGTGCTGTTGCTGCTGCAGGTACGTTTGAAAAGTGCAAACTACGGTTGTCAAGTAGCGGGCTAAATCAGACACTTACCAAATATGCAGACGTAGTTTAGCACTCATCTACCTGGAGGGCCGGCCGTTGTGGCCGAGCGATTCTAGGCGCATCAATCTGGAACCGCGCAGCTGCTGCGGTCGCAGGATCGAATCCTGCCTCAGACATGGATGTGTGTGATGTCCTTACGTTAGTTAGTTCTAAGGCTAGGGGACTGATGATCTCGGATGTAAAGTCCCATAGTGCTCAGAGCCATCTGAACCATAACCTTCTTAATGTCTTTCTTATGATGTACTGGAGCACTGCACAGATAAGAACAGGCACATGCTTTCCTTTATATTGGCAAAGTTAAGTCGAAAGTGTGCTTCACAAATCCACCAACGAAACCAAAGGTGGTCACCACATGCGGTTTGCTTGTGCCGTATCAGATTTCTGAGTAACTAGCAGGACTGAATGATACCTTCAATTCTTATTCTCGATATTACATACAGAGTCCACCTTTTTTCAGAATTTCGACTACCACCTTTTAAAATCTAAACTTTGCTGCATATTCATCCCGTAAATTGTAAATTTGCTGCCCTTGACATAGTTTGCAGAAACGAACTAAAATAAATGCATTGAAAAATAATTATCATTGTGTTTCAATACCAACTATAACAGAATGTGACACTGTACGCCTTTAGAACCGAACACTCCAAAACTTGTGAGAAAGGGCCTTTTAGAAACGACCGATTGAGTTTATTCCAGTTTCCTGATGAAATCGAAACAAATTACGTATTAAAATTTCATCGAATGAAACAACAAGTTCATTTTTACCAGTCACTGTTTCTTTATATCCACAACACGTCTCGGATGTTTAAACCTCCATCATTAGGTGGATTTACATGTGTTGGTACGACGCGTGTGTCTGTTGTGTTACGACTTTGGGGTAACCTGTGGCACCGTCTAGTGGAGAACCAAAAACACTATTTTCAGAACATGTTTTGGGGAACTTTTTGACTGAAAACTAAACGAATATATAAATCTGAAAATAAAATAGCTAAAACAGAATAGCTCCAGCGGTCACAAGCCCTTTTCTCTGTCATAACACAGCACATGTAAACTGTCATACTTTGTAAATTTAATAAACTCACAGCTCTATCGCATCCAAAACGTACCCCTCTTTCTTGCCGTTCTTTCATCCTGTATCACTGAATCCCAGCCAAAACTGTTATTTATGTATATTTCTACGACTGTTGGCAACATCATTACTGTATTAAAGGTCTGCAACATGTTACTGATTACATAAATGAGTATGAAATTTAAGCTATATAAACTTAACAGAAAAATATTTGTGTACCACGTGAAATATTTGTTCCAACGCATGTATTCATCAACTCAAATAAAGATCTCCACAATTCTTCAAAACTTATTCTGAAATGATAGTGTTTTGTTAGGTATTCTTTGTATTTAGAGATAATGTTTCTGTTTTGCTACATGTTCTTTGCATCTAGTAGTTCCCTGACACCATCTTGTTCACAAAGTATGGCAGTTTACACGTGATGTATTACGATAGGGCAAGGAGTCTGTGACCGCTGGAGGTACTCTATTTTAGATTTTTTTTTAATTTTCACACATAGGCTTAGTTTTCGCCAAAAACCTCCCGAAAACTACGTTCTGAAATTGTGTTTTTGTTTCTCGACTAGACAGTGCCACTGGTTACCCCAAAGTCGTAACACAACACACACATACCATATTGACACTTGTAAATCCACATGATGTTGAAGGTTTAAACCTTCGAAGCTTGTTGCTGGTGTAAATAAACAGTGACTGGTAACAGGAGGCTTGATGTTTCATTCGATATCAGTAACGCTCAACGGAAAGCCTAACCATAAATTTTCGCTTTTGAAGTTAGAATTTCCTAACAGATTAAAATAGTGTGCCGGACTGGGGGTCGAACAGCAGACTTTGCTTTTTGGAAGCAGTCCTCCTAACCAGAGTATACTCCTGTTTAGGGTGAAAGATTCGTTCTGAATTGCATAAGGCCTGGGACTACAATTTGTCTTAACGCAATTGCACACAGCGAGACAATGGATACAAATGATGTCGAGCACATGTCTTACTTATGAAACAAAACGAAAAATAAAGACTGCTGGCAGTTGGCATTGCTAAGATACAGAAAACTAGGTGCAGTGGACGAAGTCGTAGAACCATCGTCAACAATTGTAGCGGAGTGCGGGGACGGCGGGGGCGATGATCGCCTGCGGACGTGACTCAACACGAACACTGCGGCTAGAACCGCAGCTCAGATGGATCCAGCGTGGAAGGAGAGCGGGCTTATGTACTCACTCGTGACCGTAACTTGTGGGATCTTCAAGATCGAGAAAACACACTCTCTAAACGCTGCTACGTGCGGACTAAACTGCGGAAGGGCTACACGGAAACATGTGACATACGCCGCACACTGGTTCTAGTATGCAGGTACAGTCAGTATTGCGGGGAGGGGGGGGGGAGGCTATTAACTGTAGTAGATCTATGTTAGATTGGACAAACTGGACAAGGGCTGGAAGGAGAATCGACCGCGTCCTTTTCAAGTTAATTAATTTAATAATTTAATTTAATTTAATAATAACGGTAGATCCCAACAAAAGTTCTTCGTGAGAAAAATAACGTTTTTTGTTTCTTTTCAAAACGTGGGAAGTTGTTAACATTATGGAATGGTACTTTCTGGGTCTTCAAAGATAGAGATTTCAGATCTGTATGCAAGTTCTCGAACCACTGTGATCAATAGTTTCTCTGATTTCTGTGTTCTTTACTTCAACAAAAAATGCACAGAAAAAAGTTGTAAAATTGACTTGTCCTTCATTTAACATCTTGAAGTGACTAAGACAGGTCTGTTTCCAAATCTTCACATTTCTCATCATCATCAACGCCATCATGAAGAACATTCTTACGAAAATCATGATAGATGTGTGATATATATTTCAATGCTTTCATCAGGCCATTATATTTAGCTTCCTTTATTTTTCTCTGTTCATTTTACTTCTGCTGTAACTTAAACAATGAACTTTTACATATTTTCCTAAAATGGGTTCGCTTCATTCTTCACCATAACATGAAATTTTTAGTTAAATATGGGTCGGTTTTCGTCTCTGAAAACTTTATCCTTTTCATATGCCTTTCGAGATTGACCTTTCTTTGTTTATTAAAATCTCCATCCCCATAAAATTCTAAAAACAATATTTCCTTCACATCTCGAGACAGACGTTGCAACGCGTAAGTTGAATCAGGGACGTTGCAGCATTTATGTTCACTGTTTTTTTCGTCAACCACTATGGAATTTTGGTCACATGACTTGCAACTCCTGCACAACTTCCTTTTGTTTATTACCCATTCAGCTGCCTTCCTCACTCGTTTCTTTCCTTTTTCCTGGAGTTTCAGGAATATCATATGCAGACGTTTCAGTTGGAATATGTCATTTTTACTATGAGGATGTGTCCGTTTTCAGTACGGACAAATTCTAAAAGTGGAAAATGAGAGTTTTGGCACATCTCAATTCGTTTGCTACTTCATTACATGAAAGGTAGATGGCACTAGTTTACAGCCATGCTTCTCTCCCAATATTAGAGGTTTCTTCGGATCTTCCGTTATTATTCTGAAGTTCTTGAGGAAAGAACTGAAACCAAAATCTCGATGGTTGCACTAAGATTTGAATATCCTCGCTTGCATGATATTAGTAAGAACTCTGTGCACAATTTGTGCTTATGTATGGTTTCGTTGTTACCTTCATTGGACTTCTGTTTGTCGTGATATAGTCTTCTACGGGAACCGCGACCACTGAGAAAATATGTTCTTGTAGTGCTTTGGTACAGTTTCTTTTTTTTTTTTTTTGTAACGTTTCTAGATTATTTTTGGTATTCAATGAAAGTGATGTGAGACATCTTTTTATTCTATGTCTCAGATGTCATATTAGTTCACTGGATATCTTTCAGACAGAAGACTTCAATGGTCGATATGTTACTCCACAAGGCTTCTGAGTACAAGCAGTGCGATCTTTGGTTGTCAGTAGCATTATCGTTGCCCGTGTAGCATTCAGAGAAAAGTAAGTGGGAGAGTTCGTTGTTGGTCATGCTGCTGAGCGGTCTGAAAGTAACTAGCAGAACACAGACATGCAAATGCAGAGGATGTTGCCTTTTTGGAAACATGATTTTGTGAAGACTGATTTGGGGAGTATGAAGATATTCAGGTAATGTTGTCGCTGCATTACTTGCCTCTGCGTAGTTTATTGGGAGTTTGTGAAACGAAATTATCTACCAGAATTTTTTTCTTTATTAGTTCACTGTCAAGACGAGAACAAGCAAAATCCTTGCTCACGTGGCTTGGGCTCAGATTTATAGCTTCACAAATCATTTACTATTTCAGCAACGTTTTATACAGTAGATTAACATTTTTTAATAAGAAATGAATTTTGGAAAGATTGTTGTAAATGTTAAGCAATATAACACAAATTCAGTTTTAGAATGCTAGTCTTGTTTACATTATTCAATAAGTCGGGTCTCCACCACCGCCTCTTCACGAAATTTTAATTTTTTAAATGTGTGTCGCCACATTGCACTTAGCAGTACCCCAGTTACTCAAGGAAAAAAATGTTATACGTTTATTATAGCTGCATTTTCTTGCCCTGCACTTGGACAAGATTTATTTTCATTAGCTGGTTTGCTGCTGCACTGCATGTTAACGTTCATCACTTTCGAGCAGTGCTGAGATTCTGCCGCCTCAAGTAAGTCACAAAAATTTATTAGGGACAGTTTACCGTCTCAGTCAGGACACAGTAAGATCATTCCCAGGCGTGCCTTGCATTACAAAATTATTTTCAGGTTTAGTTTAGGTAAAGTTCAGATTATTCTCGCATCGGTTACGTGTTCACATGTGTGCCATCTAGGGTTCGGAATTTTGTTCAGTCAGTTTGGATACGTAAATGTGCAGGGCATTTTAACAGAAGCGTTTATTCTTTCAAAATTCATATTTTAATTTTGTGCAGAATTCTTACTCTGTTAGAGTCGATATTGGAATTGCAAGACACGTGCTGTGACGTCACATACTGTTGCATTGCTTTCTGTGTCGTCGTTGACACTGTAGAGTCTTGTGCCAAGGGAAGCAAGGGAGAGGATGTTGTTTGGTGGCTAGTATCCTCTTTCTATAACACAACTGTACACATGTATTAACAGGACTCTTTATTCGTAAGAACAAGAAGATACTTATCTTTAAGCAAGTTGTTGTGGTATAGCAATCCACGTTAGTCTCACTACTCTTGCAGTCCAGCTATAAAGACTACGCTGGTCGCAATGTACAGACAGACGGCAAATAGAATAGTGACTCAGCTAGTAACTGCGACAGTCTCTGTCTGCGACTAGGCTGGCTGTCTGTGACTGACTGACCGGGCTGCAACTGATGACTCTGACTAGGACTGTCTCTGACTGACTGGGCCCTCCGGTCCGCAGCGGCAACCTAAGTACTGGCGGTGGAGAGGGCGTTGGCGGACCAATGCTTGTAGGTCTGTCTTTGGTCTCTTTGCTGATAGGCGCACTTGATACCCCGCCTATTATCGATCTTCTTGCAACCTTTTTGCCAACCGGTGTGCTGGAGACAGCTTACACCAGCACACTGCTCTCTGCACTGCGCAATGCAGAAAATGACAGGAATGCTTACTTAGTATACAGGTTTACGATTTTCGATTATTGTTGGTAAAAGTTAACTGCAATACCCCCATACAGTTTCCAATGGATTTGGTTATTGTTTTTTCAGACAGCATTAGCGTAAGCACATCACTTGCATTCTTCAAGTTCACATTACAAGACAGACATACATGATAGTTCAGCAACAGGAAGCCGGTTTACACATACAACAACAAAAAACCAACAATAATTCAAGAATCGCTCTAAGCACTATGGGACTTAACATCTGAGGTCATCAGTCCCCTAGACTTAGAACTTCTTAAACCTAACTAACCTAAGGACATCACACACATCCATGCCCAAGGCAGGATTAGAACCTGCGACCGTTGTAGCAGCGCGGTTCCGGACTGAAGGGCCTAGAACCGCTCGGCCACAGTGGCCGGCCAACAATAATTATTAAAAAAAAACAGTTACAAATTATTCACGCTAATCTATCCTGTACATATTCCTTTGGTAGTGCATAACTACTGGAACTTAAATCCCCTTTAACTGCTTACTGCAGCCAAGCATCGGTCCTCCCTTTACAATTTCTATTTAAACCCCCACTCTGCAAACTTCCCAATCAATTATTCCTTGATGTGGAGCGATGTGTCCTATCAACGTATCCCCTCTTTTAGTCCGTTCTGCCATAAAAATATTTTCTCTCCAATTCGATACAATACATCTTCGTCAATTAGTCTATGTGCCAATCGCATTGTCACCATTCTTCTGTAACATCACATTTCAAAAACGTCTCCTCCAATCTTGTCCAGACTGTTTATCGTTCATATTTCACTACCACATAAGCAATTTTACATCTCCTCTACTTCGGCTGCTGGCAGTTATTTTGCTGATAAATGAGCAAAACTTTGACAAACGGCTGTGTTGTGGCTCAGCACCTTGGAAAGGACATTAAGGATACGGCTAAGCTGGTTGGCTGATACAGCATTGCTGTTGTGGGCATCTATGGAAAGTCGTTGAAGGACGGTAAGAGAACGAGTGGGGGACAGTATGTTGAACGTCCACGACTCGTCACAGAACGTGGAGTCAGAGAACTCCCTTCTCCGTAAAACAGGATAGGGGGCGGCGAGTGGCAGAGGTGACAACGGAGCAAATACTGGTGCCGGCAAAGTGTTCCGAAGCACACGACGCTCCTCAGTACACAACTTCTACCTGTTCTCATGTTGACCCAACGACAACCACGATTACGTCTGCAGTGGGAAAGGGGTAATGGGGAATGGAGTGTGGATTTATGGAAGCTTGTCTTGTCGCATGAATCACATTTCTTGTAGCACCACGTCGTTAGTCGCGTTCAGGCACACCATCATCCAGTCGAACGGCTGCTAGAAACATGCACCGCACCACGCATGCATGGCGGTGTGGTAGAATAATGCCACTGGAGACATTCGCCTGGGCTTCTGTGGGAACTGCAGTAGTAAGCTAAGGCACCACGGAGGCTGTAGATCACGTAAACATTATATTGGACAACAGGCGTCCCTTCATGCTTGATGTCTTTCCTGTTGGCGATGGCGTCTTCCACCAGAGTAACTCTCCATGTCACAAGGCCACAATAGTGTTAACACTGGCTTGAGGAATATGACGATCAACTTACCCGCTTACGACTTGGCCATCAAATTCGCCTGATCTGAAACTGACAGAAAACATCTGTGAAGCCAACGAGTTCCTGCTCCACTCCCAGAAATTACCGGCGATTAGCGGGAATTGCGTGACGTTTCCATAGACATCTGGAGGCGCATGCCTCTGGGAACATAAGACGGATATATCGAACGTTGCTACGCAGAATCGATGCAGTAGTGCGTTCCTAAGTTGGACCAACGCACTGTTGTGCAGCTGGTCACAATGTTTTGCTTTGTCAGAGTAAACACTGTTTCGGCACAATAGATCCATAAAATTTCTACATTTTACAATAAGCTGCAAACACTTTGAACTAATCCAAGAGCTAATTAAAACTTTGTTTTAATATGGAAATTTTACTTTGTTCTACGTAATTAAGCAGTTAAACATTCCACTATTCTCTGTAGACAGGCTGTATTTTAGATTCTGGAAGATACACTACTGGCCATTAAAACTGCTTCACCAAGAAGGAGTGCAGATGATAAACGGGTATTCATTGGTCAAATATATTATACTAGAACTGACATGTGAATACATTTTCACGCAATTTGGGTGCATAGATCCAGAGAAATCAGTACCCAGAGCAACCACCTCTGGCCGAAATAACGGCCTTGATATGCCTGGGCATTGAGTCAAACAGAGCTTGGATGGCGTGTACAGGTACAGCTGCCCATACAGCTTCAACACGATACCACAGTTCATCAAGAGTAGTGACTGGCGTATTGGGACGAGCAAGTTGCTCGGCCACCATTGCCCATACTTCTTAAGTTGATGAGAGATCTGGAGAATGTGTTGGCCAGGGCAGCGGTCGAACATTTTCTGTATCCAGAACGGCCCGTACAGGACCGGCAACATGCGGTCGTGCATTATCCTGCTGAAATGTAGGGTTTCGCAGGGATCGAATGAGGGGTAGAGCCACGGGTCGTAACACATCTGAAATGTAGCGTCCACTGTTCAAAGTGCCGTCAATGCGAACAAGAGGTGACCGAGACGTGTAACCAGTGGCACCCCACACCATCACTCTGGGTGATATGCCAGTATGGCGATGAATACACGCTTCCAATGTGCGTTCACCGCGATGTCGCCAAACACGGATGCGACCATCATGATGTTGAAAACAGAACCTGGATTTATCCGAAAAAATGACGTTTTGCCACTCGTGCACCTGGGTTCGTCGTTGAGTGCACCATCGCAGGCGCACCTGGCTGTTATGCAGCGTCAAGGGTAACCAAAGGCATGGTCTCCGAGCTGAGAGTCCATGCTGCTGCAAACGTCGTCGAACTGTTCGTGCAGATGGTTGTTGTCTTGCAAACGGCCCCATATGTTGACTCAGGGATCGAGACGTGGCTGCACGATCCGTTACAGTAATGCGGATAAGATGCCTGTCATCTCGACTGCTAGTGATACGACGTTGGGATCCAGCACGGCGTTCCGCATTACGCTCGTGAACGCACCGATTCCATATTCTGCTGACAGTCGTTAGATCTTGACCAACGCGAGCAGCAATGTCGCGATACGATGAACCGCAATCGCAATAGGCTACAATCCGACCTTTATCAAAGTCGGAAAAGTGATGGTACGAATTTCTCCTCCTTACACGGGGCATCACAACAACGTTTCACCAGGCAACGCAGGTCAACTGCTGTTCGTGTATGAGAAATCTGTGGAACTGTCAGCACGCTGTAGGTGTCGTCACCGGCGCTAACCTTGTGTGAATGCTCTGAAAAGCTAACCATTTGCATCTCACAGCATCTTCTTCCTGTCGGTTAAATTTAGCGTCTGTAGCACGTCATCTTCGTGGTGTAGCAATTTTAATGGCCAGTAGAGTAGTAGAAGGGTATATTCGGATGATGTGAGGAACTATTGTCAACCTCGGCGACAAGAATCCTCGCAGTATGCGTAGTTTGGAAACGCAGGTTCTGCGTCTGACAGGTCTCTGCAACGCACGAGCTCTCATCAAGTTCTGAAGCGTGCAACTCAGCGAGTAAGCCGACACTGACCCAGCTGGCGAGACAGCTGACGCACTCCTGACATATCAGCAGAAGGCGCCGTGAGAGAGTGAATATGCATGCCGACAGCCGAGTGATACGCATACGAACACCGACTAATCGATGCATACACGTTCCTTACCGCCCACGCGATCCTGGAGATATTTTACGAAAATATCTATTGCTATCAGTGAAAACATGATTGCAGCTCCACTATACCTTAGCGGAGGAATATCGAAGCCACCTAGGCAAATGACTTCTTTAAAAACACATAAAACAAACAAAAAAATAGGATGTGTTGGATACTGTCGCAGTTGCTTTAGAAAAAACGTTAATCATTTACAATATGCATTACAGAAATTTCATTTCTAAAGGCATAACTCTTTTGGGGTTTACTTACATTCATATAGTGTAAGGTAATGATAGAGGATCTGGAGTCAATTGGCTTTACAATTACTGCAGAACCTCGTTTTTAACCTAGTAGTCTGCCCCATAAAAGTCCAATCTTATAACCGAGCAATAGCATCTCCAATACATTGCTTATGTCATACTCAAGTAACTCCACATGAATACTTGACGCACATTCGTCAGATATTAGCTACCGAAGCGCGTCTACTTTGCGTATGAGGGGTGAAACCGAATTACACCGACAAAATGTGGGAATACAGGTGACCGAGATCTCCAATGACTTGTTACAAAGTAATAATGTGCTTGTGATACATTAGGTTTGTCATCCTAGTCCCCTTCTCAACAATTACACCGCCAACATTATGCAATCACCAACACGTACAACATAAAACACAAAAGTAACGCTAAAAGTCGTTCGCTAAAAAGTGAAGTTGTTCATTCTTAACGCGAGTTACTACTCGCAAAGCCTTTCAGAGACATTCTGTAGCCAGGTTATCGGTTTCTAGGTGTGCTAAAGTCTTTGCCTGGTAAAGGGAAGATAAATCACCTAGGAGACACTTCGCAGGTGTAGTATACGGACCAGTTAGAGGCCTGCGTGAGCACAGTCGTGTGTTTTCGTCTCCCGTTCAAAGCAAGACAAGAGCATTCCCTTTCTTCAGTCTGTTCTGCTTCTGCTTCCGCCTTGCTACGGATGACTTGCGTGCGCAGCCTCTCTGCTCTTATTGGAGCTGTCTTATGCACGCTGGGTTTTGAGCTGACGTTAAGTTCTGATGGTCTTTTCCATACTACAGGCTACGTGGATTTCGGTGAGATCTCGGAAGGTCAGAGTAATATTCTTCTCCAACATATTTGCGTTTAGACTTAACTTATGTCGATCAAAGAAGCGCGTGGTACGGCATCGCTATTTCATTTCTTCAACTGTTAGGTTAGCGCGTTGGCCTCGTCACATTCTTGCAAGTGTAATCCGTTATTTGTAACTGCTTATTGAAATGAATAATAACATTCTTGCAAGTGTAATCCGTTATTTGTAACTGCTTATGGAAATGAATAATAACCATCAGGAATTCCATTGAAACATCTCCAATTAATTGTTTTCTAGTCATTTAGGAAATACGAGCTGTATTTCGTCATCACAAGTGCTTTTTTATTAATTCTTGTATCTGTACTTGACTTTTGAACACGAACCTTATTGTCGAGTCTCCCTTCAGCGGAATTATCTACATCTACGTACATTACCAGTCAAATCAAAGCCAGCAGAAGTATTATAATTTGTTGACGTGCCCGTACAGCACGCAAGGTAATATAGGCGAAATTTCGAGACTGCGAGGTATTCCATATTGCGTTCGACTTGAGTGTTATATTTCATGTTCTTATGTGCAAAGACTTTAGACTTCTAGTATGAGGTTTACATCCCCAGTAGACGCGATCTCCCTGTAAGAGGCCTCGTATCCACATTCATCAGTCACGCTAGGTCTGTATCATGTGCAGGGTGTCCAAAGAGGCAAGCGGATCGATTTTCAACTACGAACCCATATCGGGGAAAGCGTATGGTCCAAACTCGGCTTAAACAAAACAGTTAGACAAGGACGGGCTGGCAATGTTCGAAAAGGACCCTGACACCAGCATTCGGCAGTTTGCACAGGCACTGCACATGTGTAAATGTGCCATGTAGCGTGCTGTCCATGAACAGCGGCTGCATCCATACCATCTGCAGGAAATCTAGGCATTACGAGAGGAGGACTACCCAAGACGAGTACAGTTTCCGCATTGGCATTTACAACAACGGCCACAATTCCCAAGCTTGGTGCTATTGAAGGATGAACGCACGTTTACTAGAGAGGGGTGCAGGTGATTCAAAATCACTGGGTCGGTATTACCATCTGGGCCGTAATAATTGGTGACCATGTCGTTGAGCCATATCTACTGCTAAGAAGGTTAATAGGACCGACTTACCCCACATTTATTCGAGATGTTTTTCCTATGCTGTTGGATGTAGTGTAACTAAATGTTCGAATGCAACACGGAGGAGCTCCAGCGCACTTTGATTTCAATGTGTAGAATCACCTTAGCGTCGTGTATCCCAGTCGATGGTCGCCTGATCTAACACCTCTCGACAATATCATTGGGGGTAACATAAAGAGTAATGTGTGTGGCACACCTGTAACAGCGGACGACCTTATTGCTCGAGTCCGCGGGATGTTTGACACGCTCAACCTTACAACTTTTCTCTAACTACTCGTAATTATGGGGTTGATCATGGTTACTCTTTATCTGCTGCAGTAGTAGTCCTGAGTACATTCACGGTCACTGTAACATTTAACTTCGGAAAAGTTAAATTTAAAATTAATTTTGTATTATGTTTTTAAACACATTTATTATAACTTAAAAACAAAATTAACATATTATTACACAAGCAAACAATATTTACAATACAAAAGAAGCAGCTACATGCCCACTGCTCACAACCCAAAACCAGACTGACTCTCTCTACCAACGTGGCAGTTTGCATTTATACTTTCTTAACAATCCCGAACAATCCTCGGCATTGTTTAAAATTATTATTTCATTAATTAACAATTACAACTCTCATCCTAAAACTAATTACACATCTTATTGATTACTTAGATACTTATATATTAAATACATGAGTGAATTTTAATCTTCATATAAGTTGAAGCAAGTATAAACGCTTGGTTATCAAATGTTAACAATACACTTGTTATATTTACTAATTACAGGAGATTCATATCATATAAAATGTTCGTACCAATTAACAGACTTCTACACATTAGTGTAATTAAGATTTCGTAATCACTTCCTTCGTAACTTTTTCACAAGTACATATTTCCATACACCTCTATGTCAGAAACTACTGTTTATGGTTAAAATTTATGCGTTTTTATTAGTTTTAATTGGACTGTTACGTTTCAACCTGTGACAAAATAAGTGCTGTATCATTGTGAGAGATACAGAGGCGAGTAATTGAGCCAGTTCTACTACTAGCTCCATGTCTGCTAACACGCCTGTACGTAGCATGCAAAGTATTGCGCCACAATCTAAGAGTGAAATTAAAACAACGTTTTTAGCGTATACTTCAATATGTTAATGTTAACACTGTTAAATCCCAGACTATGCAAATGAATTTATTTTGTTAAATATACGCTTTTAAGAGACAAATAAATGTCGCTAAATAACGAAGCTGGAAAGTTAAAAATTGTTTAGGATGTGTAAATTTATAGCAGAATCAAATGTTACAAGTCTCAACCTGACAGGGCAATATTTTGGTCAGAATCCGCGTTTTTACGAAAAATTTAAGAAGCTAAATATTAAACTCAGAAACATCCAAATTCGTATGTAGCCTCAGTTTAATGTAAAAACGTAAACTATGTGACCAATAGTTTTCAACTTATTCACTAAAAACGTAATTTGGAACGAAAACGTCCCTATTCACATTAGATTAAGCATAATTCGTATTTGTTAATAGAAAGTTGTATTTACAGCACTTCATTACAACGCATTAAATAATACAGCTATACCGAGTTTCAAGATTTTATTGTAAATAACAATCATTAGAACAAATCTTAAAAGAAGCATTTTGGAGGTCACGTTTTACTGTCGGTTCCGTTCCAAAAGTCATAGCCGACAATGCAATCGTGCTTAAAATTTTTGGGTTACTACAACCAACTTCATACGTTCAAAATTAAGAAGATGTTTAATTGTTAAATATCAGAGATATTACTACAAATATATCCGAAGGAAGGGCCGTTTAGTGCTGCTGCTTCTGCCTTGAGCGATTCGTATCATGTTTCGTTAAATGCGAGTCAGTCAAAGGCCTGCGAGCGCTGTGCCTCAGATAATGTCACAGCCGGATTGCTACAAAACGCGTTTTCGGTGAAAGCGTAGAGGACAGCTCTCCCGATGATTGTACATCGTCGTGGATCGCTTAGTTTTCGCGGAAGTAACTGTTTGCGTGCCGCTCGTAACGTTGACAATACCGCATGTCAAGTGGCGAGATTACTTTCCACTTTTAAGGCGACTAATTAACTTTGATGATGTCAGGGTGACAGAACATTTTACTTGCAACTTCCCGTAGAGGTCACCTGTTTCCGATAGGAACATTGTTATTATTATTATTAAGAATGTTAGTTTATGTTGTGGGTGAGAACTTTTACTGAATATTTCTATCAATCAGATCTCAGAACTTTTATTTATAGTCGTTGTTCCTGATCACGCTGAATATACAGCAGTAGAAACATTTTCTTTCAGTGAGCACAAGAATAATGTGGACTCGCTGACTGGAAATTATGGTCAGCATGTTCTCCATTGTGCTGTTTGAGGCTTTCCCGGCGCTGCATCTGCTTGATAGGTTCCCGGGATTTACGCCGGATCATATTGTAGAAACCGCACAATATTTCAGCGAGACAACTGCCCGCCATCTTCAGGTGCTACTGTCGCGTCGCTGAGAAGCGCGCCAATTTATATGCTGGCTTTCTAGAACAGCGCAGGCGCCAACGGGGCATAACGTCATCGAAGACCAATCGTAGACAGCGTCGAATACCAGAGACCTCTGCTGAAGAAACGGGTCGCGGTCTGCGGAAGCGCGCCGCGGCGCGGGAAAATGCGGCCGGGAGCGACGGACCCCGTTCGCGCGCGCGATTTAAGCATCTGCGCTAAGGCTTCCCATCTGCGTTGACTCGGCGCGGTTGCTAATCTGTGGCTGACGATTCCTTAGTGCCGCGAAGGCTGGTTCCCAGGCTTTGCTCAGGTGAAACCCCGTGTCTCTGTTTAATAGGTCACTGCTTATACGTATTTCGACCGCCTCTTTGATGATGGAGTCCCAGTATGTGGAAGCATGCGAGATGATCTTAGTTTCTTCATAATTCATGCCGTGTCCCGTGTCAAGGCATGAATTGTGAAGAAACTAAGATCATCTCGCATGCTTCCACATACTGGGACTCCATCATCAAAGAGGCGGTCGAAATACGTATAAGCAGTGACCTATTAAACAGAGACACGGGGTTTCACCTGAGCAAAGCCTGGGAACCAGCCTTCGCGGCACTAAGGAATCGTCAGCCACAGATTAGCAACCGCGCCGAGTCAACGCAGATGGGAAGCCTTAGCACAGATGCTTAAATCGCGCGCGCGAACGGGGTCCGTCGCTCCCGGCCGCATTTTCCCGCGCCGCGGCGCGCTTCCGCAGACCGCGACCCGTTTCTTCAGCAGAGGTCTCTGGTATTCGACGCTGTCTACGATTGGTCTTCGATGACGTTATGCCCCGTTGGCGCCTGCGCTGTTCTAGAAAGCCAGCATATAAATTGGCGCGCTTCTCAGCGACGCGACAGTAGCACCTGAAGATGGCGGGCAGTTGTCTCGCTGAAATATTGTGCGGTTTCTACAATATGATCCGGCGTAAATCCCGGGAACCTATCAAGCATGTTCTCCATTGCTTTCTGGCTGACCGTAAAAATAGTTTTCAGGCTCTTGTGAACGGCAAAGAGAAGATTTTTTATTTATTTACCCTCCGCCCCACAAACCGCACGTATTGGCTATGCGTGTGAAGCCCAGCACGGCCGATGTAGCCTCCGCATTGACGTAGGAGGTGCGCTGTTCGAGGCCCGCGTGAAATGCAGACATCGCGCTTTGCCACTCATGCTGAATTTATTGACGTAATGTGGAACGCACACCATCTCTTGCTTAGAAACTCTCCAGCGCCCAAGCCGTGCGCTGTCGGATATGAGTTCTTCCTTGAAAACGGATCAGTGCACCTTCCTGCACAGCACACTAAGCGTTGTGGGTGCTTTTTTGGGACACCCTGCATAACTGTGATCTTAGAATCATTCAAAATTTGTTCATGCTCCGGCTTCTTTTCCGTTAGATAATAAGCATCTCCACTACTTCCATTACACCGTAAATAGAGTTGGTAATTATTTTTGTGTCAGTATTTTGTACAAAAGGGCACATTTTCACGGCAGTTTATTGAAGTCACTTTATTTCGCGTACGCAGTTCAGTTACAAAACTAGTAGTATGCTGACAATGCCTATGTGCACACGCAAAAGTACTGATGTGGTCGTCGTCTCTCAGCATGATTCTGCCGCTCTACGATTACATTCAGTGAACCCATACACCAGGTGCGCGTCGACCAACTCTTCAGCAGAAAATTTTTGCATGCTGCTGTGTATGTTCAAGTAACACACTGAAAATCAACTTGAGAGAGACTAGTATAGTGAGAGTTACTGTACGCAACAGCTACTATCGTGAGGGAGTCGCGCAAGTTTCCTTCCAAACAAGACTCACGGTACATACCGTCAACATTTGCACTGTTGTGCAGATATTTTCTGTGAAATACAGGTAATAAGACAAACTGGAGGGAACCATCAAATGACGTACCTGACAGCAAGGGCCTCTTGTACTAAAATACTCACAAAAAGTCCCTCAACAACATCCGAAATATGAACATCGCGTTCACTGTGTGTACGCCACTGCACTGAGCATTGGTTTTTGCACCAGACCAAACGCCTAAGATTAGAAACTTGTGGACAGTTTTACCTAATCATAGGTGTTTGATTAGTGTGTAGAATTTACGGGACTGAAGATGTACGACTAGACTTTTAAAGTGTATCATCCACATAATACCGAAGATATCAAAAGCATGGAAATATGAGAACTATCGTACAATCAGCTTAACAGATCAAGCATACAAGTTGTTGACAAGAATAGTATGCAGGAGAATTGAATGATAAATTGAGGATCTGTAAGGTGACTGTCAGTTTGATGTTGTGACTCTAGGCTTGGTAATCAAAGCAGGACTTACGAAGAACTTAGACACTTTTTCCATGTAGAACTTGAAAAATCATTCGAAATGCGAGCTAGTGAAAAATATTTGAAATGTTCAGAGAAATAGGTATAAACTATATGGAAGAATAGGTGAAGTACAATTACGAAGAAGAAACAATTAGAACGCAAGACCAAAAGAAAAAAGAAACTTGGATTACAAATGGCTTAAGGCAGAGATGCAGTCTCTTTCTCTCTGACTGTTCAGCCTGTATTCTGAAGAACCAATGGAGAAAATGAAAGAAAGTTTTGGGACGAAAAGATAACATTGTAAGATTTGGTGGTGTCATTGTCATTCTCAGTTAAAGTAAGGAATCATTACAGGACCGATTTAATTCAACGAACAGTCCCAGGAGCGCAGAGCGACAAAACTACAGAAAGACAATGGTACCGTGAACCATGGGAATATTGTATGGGAATATTATTTGGTAATTTAATGACTCATTTTGTTTATTATCTCGAATCATATGGATAATTTAGTTTTCATGTACAGTAATAGCAAGAAGTTCCGGCAACACTTACACAAAGATTCTTGCATACAGTTTGACAGTCAGCTAGTTAAATACTTCGATGTGATAGTAACAAATCACTTTTCTTGGTTCAGATACTAAGATTAAGACATGTTTCTTCTCGAATTTTATTAAAGACATTTAACTGGTATAGAATTTTTCATTTAAATTTTGAGTTAATAACATGCATGTAATTTAAGCAACGATATTTACTTTCATTTTTTAGGTTTTCTTTTTGGGCACCTTGTTGCTATAATCATAAATGAAATTTCTGTTGAAAACCGGTGTTTAAATGGAGGGACATGGGCAACGACATAGTAAATTCAAGACAATAGCGTACAGTCAACATACACAGAAATTCATTAGCGTAATACAGTACACAGCTCTCTTTATTTTAATTGTCAGTTAACTGAATTGTGGTTTTTCAGGTATCTCAGCATGTACAACAAAATTCTCCGAGCACAACAGGCAGTGCAATCTGCAAGTGGCATAGGGCGCTACACTGATGTGCAAAATTTAAGAATAGAAGAAACTTTCGCATGAAGTGTCACTGCCAAGTAACAAATCTCTGTGGAACTTGGACCATACATAAAAAGAAATGATACAAAATAGAACAGAGTGTAACTGAAAGATCAGTTCAGACGAACAGCTATAAGAGTTTTACTCAAAGGAAATAATTACACTGAAGTTACAGCGATTTATGATAGTCCCCTGCACATTGCAAAATGAGAGACGTGGTCCTTAATAGGGTGTGTGATCATCAGAGACATCAGTGCACGCTCTGCAACGTGCTCCCATGGTGACCGTAAGATTGGTAAGGAGCTACTGTGGGAGGGTGTTCAACTCCACCACCACTACGGTCGGTAACTGCTGGGCGGTAGTTGATACATGTGAATGTGGTCCAGTACTTCTCCCTGAAGCTTCCTACAGATACTCGTTGGGATTTAAGTTGGGGAAACGGGTACTCCAGTTCGTCCGCCGAATACCCTCTGGTTTCAAGGGCTTCACCAACCACGCTCTTCGGTGCGGTCGCGCATTGCCATTCATAAAAATGAACCAAGGGCCGAATGCACTCTGAGAAGACGCACGTGGGGAAAGAGTACAGTGTCACGATAACGTTAACCGGTGAGTGTATCATGTTCAAAGATTTGGAGGCCAGTAGCTCCCAAGCAACATTATGCCTCCCCACACCATAACACCTTGAAACGTCCCCTTAGAACAATTGTACACGACTGTGCTTAAACTGACACACAATATTTTTAGCGCAACGCAATCACTGAGGAAATGTGTTCACTATCGGAGAAAGTAGCCGAACTTTCGGATCAGGTCACTAACTTATCTACAAAGGTAGATGATGATCTGAATGACACAAGACCTGTAGCCTTCACTGACACAGAAGAGTATGAACAAAATAGAAAATTCAAACAAAATCAAACTCAAATCAATACACAGTACAAAAGAGAAATCCGGGAACTACAAGATCAGTTGACGCAGGTAATACAAGAATTACATATTTCAGAGGACACTCGCGCTCCAGTACGGGAAGAGGGACTTAGAAATACGGAACAACCACAAAATAATAACACAGGACACTTCGGAAATTATGAAAGAAATTGGCAAGGCGCATTGGATTTTGAGATGGAACCGCCGAAACTAAGTAACAATGAGCGATGTGCGACTCGCCGACACGATGATTTCGACTATAAGCTGTTCATTACTACACGTAAATTCAAAACATTTAAGAATTCTGACAACGACATTCATCCACAAGCATGGCTTCATCAATTTTCTCGTTGTTTTCCTCCCAACTGGTCATTGGAGCACAGGTTAGAATTTATGTGTGGCTACTTGGAGAATGAACCAGCTGTAAGAATGCGATCGGTCATTCACGATTGTCACAGTGAAGGAGAATTTTACCATGCGTTCCTCTCAGCATATTGGTCGCAAGCTACACAAGACCGAGTGAAACATAGCATCATGATGATGAAACACTTTGAACAATCTGAATTTTCCAGCCTTGTCAAATATTTTGAAGACATTTGCATAAGAATCAATATCTTTCAAACCCATACAGCCCTTCAGAACTCATCCGCATTTGCTTAATGAAATTGCCTGAACATTTAAGAAATATTATTTTGGCAGGGCGTTGCAAAGACGACATTGAAGCTTTTCAGGGACTAAAGTTGAAATTCTGCGTACTAGGAAGAGTAAAGGTTTACACCACATTTCACATGTAAAACCGTTTATTGAAAAATAATCTGCTTTTTAACTTTGTCTTTGCCATAAAACGTTTCACTTCACATTTCAAGTATGCATTGTCAGACTTAGAAACTGTTACCATGCAACAATGTTTGAAGTTAAATATCCAGTCAAGAACCGAGAGAACTTATTTAAACAGTAATTACAAATGCATTGTTATTGCGAACAGACGACACAGTGTAATTGTGTGTGTACATTCTTGCTTCTTAGTTGCACGATTACGTAACGACTATAAGGCTCACATACTTAGAACATATATTGGTACTGCTAATGAGATTTTAATGCAACAGTTTGGTTCACTTGAAAATACATTGTGGATTTAAAGTACTTTCTGTGAGATACCAGATGACACAGTAGTTAGTTTATGTGACAGCTACACGATTTCATCACGACGCTACTAATGAGTGACAATTTACAATGTTGCTTTTGCGGTGTTTCTGTTTTATATCTGCACAGTTACTGCTGGCGGCTCACCTCCAGCTGCGCAACGCTATGCGCTGTTAACATCGAGCTGCCGCTGCCCAACGCTACAATGGCAGACAACAATGCAAACTAGCACACAGAGCGCTACGTAACGTTGCCAATAAGAAAACATAAACAGCCTACTTACAACCTGTAACACCTAAACAATCATATTCAAAAATGTCCCTGGGTGTATTACATGTTCCCATCTTTCCTCGTATGAGGGTACGACCAGAATCACTACACATATTCAATGTACTCTCATCCGAGAAGATCATGTGACCTCTCTCCTCGTTGGACGAGTCCCTATGCTCTTGGCACCATCGCAATCAGTACCACTGGTGCACGGGTGTCACTGGAACACAACGTACTGCTCGTCAGACAAAGAGACCACGCATGAAATCACTGTGCCGCTCTGGATCGTCAGACTGCGTCCCTGAAAGTCCTGTTAAATGTGGCTGCAGTTTTACCCGCTGCTTCATGTGGGTCCTTTCTTGTTTTCTGCACAACGTAGCGACCAAATGTTGCTGTAGTTGACCACGGTCGACCACCTCCTCTCCTTGGGGCAGCAATGCCTGTGGCTTGCAACACTCACCATGCAACAGTGCTGCGCAGTATCGAACTCCTGAGATATGTTCTCATAGTTCGTCCTCCTCCCAACTTCCCGACAATTCTTCCGTGGGTGAAGTCATCTATAATCCTCTTGGCCATGATGTAGTGAAGACCACCACTACAGAGCACAATAACTGTTCACTGACTGATACAAAGGCTGCATTGTGTACACTTCTATTTTATCTGTGCAAAACTGCAAATGCATTTTTTACTATTCTTATGATACAAAATGAATAAATAATATGCAAACAGTAAAGTGTGTGCTAAAAAAAAATACCTGTAAATACTTTTGTTAACGTTTGAGGGGGAACCGCTCTGTACAGATTAGTCATTATTTGTTGTTGAAAGAGCCCAGCGGTTGCAAACTTTTGATAACAAGCGAGTAAGTGGGTTTTGGATATAGCGGTGTACGCTTGTAGCGTGATACTGGCACTTATATGAAGCACCTTCGCTTCTTGTCCACATAAACCTGAACAGTGACTAGTCGAACACAGTACAGCAAGTTTGAAAGTAGTGGCACTCCAGTTTGAAGGCTTCGTTTTTTAAATACAATTGGCCGCATCGATGACAAATGTGTAAATATTGTCGCTTCACTACTAAGCTGCACTGTGGAGGAATGAAAAAGCAACGGTGTGAGTTCTGAGGTTAGAGAAAGTACCACGAACCGAAATTCACAATAGACGTTCAAAGCACTGTAGAACAGCGACTTACCATGCATGAAGACACAGAACGCGCTACGATGAACACCACTTACAAGAATATTCAACAAGCTCGAGAAACAGTGCTGGTGTACTGATGTGCGGCTCGTAATAGTTCCATTTATGAAATAACCTCTACAATTTGATGATCTCATGGACGGTTAGCAATGGTTCAGACTATCTGATTAAGCTAGACGACCTTTCGCTCTCATGTGAAAGATGGGTACTTACAAAAGGCTATTTTTCCTAAGTTAAAAGTATTGTTTGGGAGCCACGCGGAGTGGCCGTGTGGTGTAAGGCGCCATGTGACGGACTGCGCAGTCCCTCCCTCCGGAGGTTCGAGTCCTCCCTCGGGCATGGGTGTGTGTGTTGTTCTTAGCATAAGGTAGTTTAAGTAGTGTGTAAGTCAAGGGACCGATGACCTCAGCAGTTTGGTCGCTACGGAATTCACACACATTTGAACGTTTGTATTGTTTGGATTGCTGTTATTCTGATTGATTATAACATATTAACAGGATTTACGATCAGTATTCTCTAAAAATATCTATTATTTTTATGTAGTCAAAGCTTAAAAAGCATTAAATATCGAGATTCGGTCACGTGATCTAAAACGCTCTGTTATAGGCTGATGCTCTGGTGACGTCACAGGCTGGGAGTAAGAAGAAGCTTTACGTGTGTTAAGGAATGTTAACCGAAGCTACGGACTTTTCACTCACTTTTTCTGCAAATAGTTTAGCTATTTAGTGATGGAAAAAGCAATTACAACTTTCAAGTAACTTCGTGTACGCTGATAGCGGAAGCCTTGCTAAAGTTTAAGCATTTATGCTCCACTCATTTAGAGCTGGGATATGTGCAACGATGGACATTCTTTTCCCTGCTCCATGCAACATCATTAAACTCGCTCAAAAGTAAGAGATTGCCGAAGTTTCGCAAATGGGTCCGTATATTATAACTAGATTGTCGACTGTCAGTCATGAGCCACGACCCAAAGAACAATAAAATCAACTTACTGTTGATTTCCACTTTAGAAGACATTCAGCAGGGAAACTGCATGTAGCAGGTGTTTGGTGGTGCAACGATTTGCAGGGAAAGGGGTCACGTGTTCGAATCTTGGAAGGGTTGTACCAGATGATAAAACTGCAAAAGTTTAAACAATAGCGATCCTGGGTAGACAGTACGAAGATAACATTCTTTGTAATAAAGTAAAAAGTGTGTGGTCACACTAATTATAAAATAGCATCTTGAACTTGTATGAATGTTGTTGTTGTTGTCGTCCACAGTCCAGAGACTGGTTTGTTGCAGCTCTCCATGCTACTCTATCCTGTCTAAGATTCTTCATCTCCCAGTAGCAACTGCAACCTACATCCTTCTGAATCTGTTTAGTGTATTCATCACTTGGTCTCCCTCTAAAATTTTTACCCTCTGCGCAGCCCTCCACTACTAAATTGGTGATCCCTTGATGCCTCAGAATATGTACTACCAACCGATCCCTTCTTCTGGTCAAGTTGTGCCACAAACTCCTCTTCTCCCCAATTCTATTCAATACCTCCTCATTAGTTATGTGATCTACCCATCTAATCTAATTCTTCTGTAGCACCACATTTTGAAAGCTTCTATTCTCTTCTTGTCCAAACTATTTATCATCCATGTTTCACTTCCATACATGGCTACACTCCATACAAATACTTTCAGAAACGACTTCCTGACACTTAAATCTATACTCGATGTTAACAAATTTATCTTCTTTAGAAACGCTTTCCTTGCCATTGTCAGCCTACATTTTATATCTTCTCTACTTCGACCATCATCAGTTATTTAGCTCCCCAAATAGCAAAACTCATTTACTACTTTAAGCGTCTCATTTCCTAATCTAATTCCCTCAGCATCACCCTATTTGATTCGACTACATTCCAATATCCTAGTTTTGCTTTTGTTGATGTTCGTCTTATATCCTCCTTTGAAGACACTGTCCATTCCGTTCAGCTGCTCTTCCAGGTCCTTTGCTGTCTCTGATAGAATTAGAATTTCATCGACGAACCTCAAAGTTTTAATTTCTCCTCCATGGATATTAATTCCTAGTCCTAATGCAAATGTAAGCGCACGTAAGGAAAACATAATAACATTCTGTTTCTGATCAGTATGGTGAAGTTTTGTAATTGTGTTTTGGTTCTCGTATGAGAGGACTGTTGAATCGTTGTACAAATAAATTAAATATGTTCTTTCGGGAGTCTGTGCCAGTTTTTTCACCCATTATCCTAATCACACTTTCTCTAAATCTGTATGGAGTCCCTATCTGTACGATGGTGGCTATTTCCCTTTCGGTGGTCTCCTGGACAGGTGCAAATTTTTTTAACCTGTGGAACACTGAACGAAAAGATTCTTTCCTCTGTGATTAGAATTAGCGGTAATAATGACATCCATTGTTTCCAGAATGAGATTTTCATTCGAACTCAGGACCTTTCCTTTCGCGGGAAAGTACTCTACCATCTCAACTACCCAAGCACGACTCACGTCCCGTCCACACAGCTTTACTTCTGCCAGTATCTCGTCTCCTACCTTCCAAACTTTACAGAATCTCTCCTACGAAGCACTTTCCCGCGAAAGGCAAAGGTCCCGAGATCGAGTCTCAGTCCAGCACACAGTTTCAATCTTCCAGGAAGTTTCACATCCATTGTTGTCGGCTAACGAAAAACTTCTTATTCTAAGCGCTGGCCATTCCTACTTATTTGTAAATCCAAAAAGTTAGGAGAACCCTCAGCTTCAAACCCCATAGTGCAATTAAAATTTTCATGTAAAAAGTTAAGCATTTCTTATAGCTTGAGCGCCTCGTCCTTAGTCCCGTTGAAAACGACGAACATAGTCAATATAACGTTTGAACAGTACAATCTTATTAATCAGCTTATTTTGCTCAGAGAATAGTTCACATTCCAGACTATTTATAACAAACAGCTACGAGATTTTTTCACCAACTAACAAGCACTTTTAGCGTCATTTTTGTTAGATACAAATATGACATTACAATAACGTTTACTATTTAAGTAGGGAAAATGGACTATGTCTCGAATCAGACAGAGCCACTAAGTATTAATGTCGCTAATGCAAATTTTTCTACGTGAAGATATAAACGTTTGACCCGTTGTGAATATATTGAAACCCTACTAAGCAATATGTGCGTAATAAGTTGTAACCTACACTGACAAGGGCATCATCCGGGCTCTGAATTTCACTTCGGGATGAAAATTCGCAGGTTAGTTGTGCACCTCAAGTGTGTCCACTCACACAAGTTATAAAGGTCATTAGCCAGAAAATTTCTAAAAAAAGAGCTCTAAAGCTTTAGAAACAGCTCATATACTGGTCAATTTTTATACTATGGCAGTACAGCAATATGTTTGCGCCTGTAGTGCGGACGATCCAGGTTCGATCCTACTTTCGGGTAACAGTTTGTTTTATTTTTCTAATTGTTATAAGAATTTTAACAACTTTTAAATGAAGTTAATGAACTAAAATATTATCAGTCAAATCATAAATAATTTAATATAATTTATGAAATGACTGTTATAGCTAATTAAGGTAAAATGTGAATTACAATTGACATTTTCTTTCAAAACTTTGAATAATTTGAAATGCATATTAATGGAAGAACTCAGAGCTTTAGTTACTTTGTCATTAAAATGTTGTGAGAAATCCGACGATATTATAAGCTGTGGAGAGGTTAAAAATATTCGTTGTAAATTTAAGGAACTTGTTTCTACATGGAAGGGTTGCTGCCCTATTGTAATATAAAATAGGCAGATGATCAGTAAGTGTCAAAACGGTTATGAAACTAATCGACCAATGGTTCTTACTTGTTACAGTACGATATATACCCTTGTACTCACCCTTATTCCTCTAGAAACTCGATCTAACATGCCGGTTCATTCTTCGAAAAGATTGGCGCGTTCTGTACTATGAAATACAATCGGAATTTTTAAATATTGTGAATTAAATTTCTGTTAATGAATACATCGTGAAATTCTCATAGCTACAGTGTAATCAGTCATCACAGTGAAATGTCAAACGAGAGGTTAAGGGATTCAGTCGTTTATTATAAAAGTTTGCTTTCTGAAAATCGTTTGATTACAGTGGAATCTTCATCGTCAACTTTTCGTGAAGGAGTGTTGATGGATGAAGAAATTTACGAACTTACTATGCACATGGTGGCTAAAAAAATACTTGTGACTGATAATGAACTTACTCATGAAAATGAAAACTGTGACTAGGAACCTTTTAAATAAGTCGAATACCATAGCTCATCAAATGAATATGAACCAGAAAAAAGTAGTACGCCAACTTTCTACTGATTACACAATGAAAGTTATTAATATCGCAAAGGCCCGTCCCACATGTAAACTACAAACATTACAAAAAAAGGATGCAATGTGTTAAAAAAGAAGGAACATGTATCCTAATGGAAAAAAGAAATTCAAATATGAGCTTTCTGTTGAAGCCAGAGAGAACTGTCAGAATGTGACAACTCGGAATTTACAACAGTGGGCTTCATCAGCAAGATAACGATTTTCAAATTTTGAATTTAAAGCTACTGCCAACTGGGTTCACAAATTCGAAAATTAGCATGGAATTCGTCCACAAAAAGTGACAAAATTTGTTTCGAAAAAATAAACAACGACGATCGAAGAAACCTTGGCCTCCACAGACACTTTTCTAACCCAGGTTTTCTAACTAATACCCAATTTCAACAAAGATTTTTTATCGCCACTGACCAGACAGGTAGACTCCTTCGGAGTATTACCAAATTCATTTTGCTATCTATTTTTAAGAGTCTCTGACAATACGAGAGTATTCGGGCTGAAAAACGAAGCAAAACTATTTCAGTTAAAAAGCAAGATATGAGCAAATCGTGGCCAGCCTGTGTGGCCGACTGGTTCTAGGCGCTTCAGTTTGGAACCGCGTAACCGCTACGGTCGCAGGTTCGAATCCTGCCTCGGGCATGGATGTGTGTGATGTCCTTAGGTTAGTTAGATTTAAGTAGTTCTAAGTTCTAGGGGACTGATGACTTCAGATGTTAAGTCCCATAGTGCTCAGGGCCATTTGAACAATTTGAGCAAATTGATGCATACATTTACCGCTATGCTCTCACTGTCTGAAAAAGTCCTACCTCAGATATTTCTTTGTTTGGAAGAAGCAACCGGTAACTTTGGTCCTGGGTTGAAAAAAACCAGCACATACGTATTCGCAAAAATATAAAATATGTTGTAAGTACGTCTTCTAATCAGGGCAGCGACCTACAGGACTGTATAGTTCCATTCTCAACAGTTGTTTAATGTCTTGTATGGAAAAGGAATAATTTCTGTTAATTATTAACTCTTGGGGCGGACAACCGCCACCTGAATGATATGGCGAAATCTTTCTGGATGACGAGAAATCACCAACGTGTGCAAATGAAGTGATTCATCCAAAATATATACCTTTTGTTAAAAGTAGCGACGTCTATTTTACAGACAGATAAAAAATCAATTGAAAAATGTGCAGAATTGAGTTCACCTAATTGAAAGTAATAAGTAACTTCCTATGAATATCTCATAAAAATACAATCAATAGTCTCTCATAAATTATCATCGCCAATATTTAATGAAATTATCCGGTATGCCTGGTACGCTTCCAGGCTGTCTGATGAACGAGAGGTTTCTCTAAATCTTAACGGAGTACGTTTTCCAAAGAATCCTTAAAAAAAAAAAGTTGTTCATATCAACAGTCGTCCTTCATAAACTGAGCAAGATGTCAAAATATTTTTGCTTTTCAATGTTTTGTGATAATTATCATTCTGTTGCTTGTATATAAAATACGATGTTAACAAACAAAAACGATATTGTAAAAATATTTATATAAATAAAAACCTACCCGGAATTTTGTTTCAGTGACAATTAAACCTTTAATTTACCTCCACTAAAAATGCATTTTAAAAACAAAATAGTTATTGTAAATTGCATATTACGCCAATTACCTACAACTATCATTTCATAAATTAAATAAGTTCTTTATGATTAAACTGATGATATTTATGTCATTAACATTATTCAAAAGTTGTTAAAATTTTTAAAACTGTTAAAAAACAAAGTATACTGTTACCTAAAGGTATTACGAACCTTTGTCGCTCACCTGGCAAGCGAGTCCGCGACAGGCGCAGTTATTTCGCTGTGATGCCATAAAGTATAAATTGACCGGTTAATGAGATGCGCATAAAACTTTAGGGCCCGTTTTTTTCCGGATCTTCTGGCTTGTGCACTTTACAACTTTTATGGATGCAACCACTGCTAACATGTGAACTCTCATCCCGAACTGAATTTCCGAGACTGTAGGACCCGCTTGTGAAACAGTAAGACGAAATACTTATAACGAAGTTCCTATTGGCGTATTTGTAGTCGTACATGTCAAGTACTGTCTTCCGTTAACAGGCCAATGTAAAGTCAGAATTGAGCTAATGTCCATACAAAGTTATATTATGAAAAAACGGTAAAAAATTAAAGAGTTGAGATAATATTCCTCTTCTAACGAAACAAGCTTTTCTTGTGTAAGTTTTCTGCAATTAGTCGCAGAATATAGACACGAGTAATAAATTAATTTCCCAGTAGCATAAAAAAGTATTTAGTTGTATTATTAACTTTAAGTATGACTGACACTGTTCTAATGTACTTTGCTGAACTATATTGAAATACTGTCAGCAGTACGGTATGTCATTAAATTAATGTGCTGCACATTCGTCTGTTTGTTGTAAACATGGCTTCACTAGAGACGTACACCTTGTTTTTCTTCTTACCTGAGACTGTAGCAGTGGTAGCGGCTGAAGAATATCGCTGACTTCTGGCTCGGTAGATGTTTCGTTGGATTGCGAAGCTGACAATGTAACGACGAGTTGCTCAGAAACAGATAAATTAACCTCTCAATATTTTAAACTGGAGCTCAGTGACCCATTCAAGCGTCTAAAATGAAATTTTCACTATGCAGCGGCCGTGACTTCGTCTGTAACAGGTAAGTACTCGAGCTACTGAGCTACCTGAGGACGACTCACGACCTCTTCCCACAGCATTTTTGGGGAACTGGCTGTAGTAAAGCGGTGACGACGGGTCACGAGTTGAGCTCGGGTAACTCAGTAGGTAGCCGGCCGGTGTGGCGGTTTCGGACTGAAGCGCCTATAGCCGCTTTCTTTTTTCAATTTGTTCATTGTTGATCGTTGTATTTGGTCGTTGCGGACGTCACATGACGTCCGTTCAAGTTCGTTTGTTGATCCTTCCATTCAGTTTTTTTTGTTACAGAGGCCAACTGGCTCTCTGACCGATCACGCTGAGCTACTGTGCCGACGAGGCGGGATTCGAACCTGCAACCACAGCAGCAGCGCGGTTCCGGACTGAAGCACCCATACCCTCTCGGCCACGACGGCCGGCTCAAAATGTTTATCTATTGGGCCGTAATACTCCTGTTTAACAGTCAATATTACTTACATCTGCATTTACAGGAAAGATAACAAAACTCATATTTAAGAAATATCTTGGATTCATTTATAATTACGTTGCAATTTAGAGATACATATTGTATTAAATCAATGCCAAATTCATCGATAATGGCTGTAAAGCTCCTCTACTTACAATGGAAAAAATTTCTGTCATAAACTCATCACAGCACAGCGTGCAAGTATAGTCTTCTTCAAATTATTACAATGAAGCTGAAGAACTTTTAACAGAGCGATCATAACTAAACAACAATGGTCCATAATTATCATTCAGAGGCCATTCAGTATGGCGCGAACTAAGAAAACTAGATGACGACGAAGAAATTGAACTCCAAACGTCCTGCGAGGTCGGTGACACTATTTGTTTCTGAGGTTCAAAAGCCCCGGAGCTGGAAGACTACCAGTACGCGGGTGTATTGTCTTCACAGGTAATCACCATAGCTGTTAAGACATTTATCCCACTGTCAGACAAGACGTTCAGTGTCTCTACGGATAAATATTTGCAGTTGCCTGCGAAATCATGATTGTACACAGGCATCCATCTCTTCGTCCGAAGCAAATCCACGGCCAAGAATGTCTTTCTTCAGGCCACCAAAAACATAAAAATCTCATTCGGACAGATCGACACATTTTACGCACGAAGGCAAAACGCCGAAGAATGTTGACGAATGGCGTCATTCTGTTGCAGAATTGTGACCGCCTGCGTGTTGACAAGGTTATTTCGAGTACGCTGCAGAAGTTCCACTGAAAAGCCTTTGCACACTCTCGCTTAAGTACCGATTTCTGCCCATGAGAAGTTCTCCAACTGTGCAGTTCGATGCCGTCTCTCATTCTCATCCACAAAAATCGGATCTGGCCGAATGCACTACAAAAAACAAAACAAACAAAAAAAAATAGCTGATAGGTGAAACGTCTCTGTGAAGTCGTTTCATAAGTCGTTTGTAGAATTCGGTATGACGTATTCATTTTACTACCTGATTTTAGCTCGATTCATGAACTCTTCCAGAAACAGTAAGCACTCAAACAAGGCCTATTGAATATTATATGTGTGTTTTAAAAATGTGGGGATTCGGTTTTGTTTTGTGGGAAACGCTGAGTTGGTCATCGTCTGCTGGGAGCAGACGAAGGAGAGCACGGGATGACCAACTTAGGTTTCCAATACCTCAACAGAGAGGTTTACCCATTTTAGTCGAAGGCTGTGTCGAAGGATGTTGTTGTGTGTGAGATTGGTGACGGAGGGCTACCCCTCTGGTAGTTTCCGCTGCACGGGGAGCTAGGAAATCTCGAAAGAGAAAGCGGCACTCTTCGGTGAACGCTTGGTTAGTATGGATAGTAGCTCTTTAGAGGGGTTTCAGGTGATAGGAAGCAGGTTGAGATAGGATTTCGTTATGTTTAACTATTGAAATACTTAAGAACTTCAGCTTAACTGAAGCGTGTGAAGCGAGTCATTTTTCCGAATGTGCCGTAATTATATTGGTTTAAATAGGCGATTTTTGGGTGTTTGAGTGAAAAGTGTGGAAGTTTCTTTGTTCATTTTGAACAACGATCAAGTAAAATTTGAAACGGTTAATCTGATTTGGAAAAGCTGGTTAGGATCACTTCAACCGAACTTGAGTGTAGTACTGTGTCGAAGCGAGTATGATTTTTAATGATTTTAATCTTATATTTTGTGGAAGTTGCTTTAGTCTTTGTGTGTTGATTTTGTGCCACGTGTCTGGTAACCTATTACCCTTCTGGTCCACCACGGCATCGCAATAGGCTTTATTTTAACTACAAAAAATGGCTCTGAGCACTATGGGACTTAACATCTGAGGTCACCAGTTCCCTAGAACTTAGAACTACTTAAACCTAACTAACCTAAGGACATCACACACATCCATGCCCGAGGCAGGATTCGAACCTGCGACCGTAGCAGTCGCGCGATTCCGGACTGCGCGCCTACAACCGCTAGACCACCGCGGCGGGCTTTATTTTAACAGTTTGCTTGTTTAATGAGCTATAATTTCTGCAAGACTATCTGTTCATTCGTGCGCTTTCTACAAAGCAGCACAACAGTTTGATTCGGAATGCACCACGTGCACTAGTTCGGCCGTTTGCAAGCACCAGACGCAGTTAGTATGTTGAATAATTACCGCACAACCTCGTGCATTGGTTAAACATCTGTCCAGAATAGTGCATGCGTGGAATCGTAATGCGAATCTCACTGAGATATTTTTATGGTATAAATGCAAAGGAGATGATAGTATCATTATCTCCCACCCCGTTTTCTGTGTTTCTTCTTGCTGTAGTTAAATTGTGCTCTGTAACATTATCACGTAATTCTTACTTAAATATTTCTAGTCAGGCACCAATTATGTGCAACCAAATACTTAGATACAATAAATAATCTACGTGAAAAATAAATTATGTGGTGTTGACCTTACCCACTTACTCCGATTTCCAATCCTGAATTAATGAAGTTGCTTCATGCACGACATGGAGCGCTATTTATCTGGCTACTTAACGAAATTTGAATACTTGTAATTAAATAATTAAAGTAATTAAACTAATAAGTTTCCAGCTCCGTTTTGTTTTCTAAATGGTTAGGAAAGGCTTGGGATACTGGCGACCCTGAATTTCTGAATTTTTATCATTATTTGTGTGAAAGAAGCAGTGAGAAATACAAGATAACATATATGGCTCGATGAGAAACGTCGTTAAGATAGTAATACGTTACATAGGGTAGAAATACATTGTCACAATAACTTTGTCTGGTGAGTCTACTGTGCTTGAAGTTTCATTGGCGCATTACGTGTTCTCATCTCTCCCCATATGAGGGTACGTTCAGCATTATCGAACATGATCGTTTGGGTGATCTGCGCGTTATTATGTGGGGAGGCATAATGTTGCATGGGCATACTGACCTCCAGATTTCTTATCACAGTGCACCCACTGGTCAGAGTTATTGTGTGGCTGTAATCCTTCCCCATGTGCGTATTTTCAGGGGCGCATTCGTCCCTGGCTTCATACACTCGTATAAGGACGAGAATGCGCCATTACACCGCAAAATGTAGGTGCAGGAGCTCTTAGAACGAGAGGATATTAGGCAAATGGACTGAGATGGCTGTTCCCCGAAGTAAATCCCAACGATCACGTGTGGGATGCGTGGGTGTCGGGGGGGGGGGGGGGGGGGGGGATGTACTGCAGTAAATTCGCATGCACCAACAACTCTCCAGCAGTTTCCAACGGCGTGGCCCACATAGGAGCACGTTGTAGAGTACGCATTTCCGTCCGTGGTGATCACATGCCCTATTAAAAGTCATGTCCCGCATTTTATAATGTTCAGGAGACCATCGTGAATCGTGGGGATCTCAGTCTTATTATTGTCTCTGAGTAAGAGTGTCATTTCTGTTCGTCGCATTGCGAATTTCTTTCTGTTACCTTCTGTACTATACTACAGTAGTTCTTTCTATGTATGGTCCAAGTTTCATCGAGTTATTGGTGTCACATCTTTCGAAAGTTACTTTCGTCCTTAAGTTTACACACCAGTATAGATACGAGGGGGAGTCAAATGAAAACCTTAAATTTTTTAAAAATATTATTTATTGTGCACAAGTGGTACAAAGCTGTATCACTTTTCAACATGATCTCCCCCACGCTCAATGCAAGTCCTCCAGCGCTTACAAAGTGTATAAATTCCTTTAGAAATAAAATTCTTTTGGTAGTCCCCGCAACCAATCATGCACCGTGTGGCGTACGTCTTCATCAGAATGGAACTTCTTTCCTCCCATTGCGTCTCTGAGTGGTCCAAACATATGGAAATCACTTGGTGATGTGGAATGGCGCCATTCCTTGCTCGCTCTCTTCGTTTCCGGTTGGTGGAAGTGAACCAAGGTTTCGTCCCCAGTAACGATTCTTGCAAGGAAGTCATCACCCTCTCGTTCAAAGCGGCGAAGAGGTCCTTCACAAGCATCAACACGTCGTTCTCTCATTTCAGGAGTCAGCACCCATCTTGCAGACACTTTGTGAAACTGGAGCACACCAAGGACGATGAGGTGTGCTGACCCATGGCTAATCTGCAAACATGCTGCAATGTCATTCAGTAGCACTCGGCGGTTTTCCTTCATTATGGCTTCAACTGCTGCAATGTTCTGTAGAGTCACAACAACATGGACGAGGAGCATCTTCCACTGAAGTCACACCATTTGCGAACTTCCTACTCCATTCGTAGACTTGCTGCTGTGACAAACATGGATCACCGTACTGAAACTTCGTTCTTCGATGAATTTCAATAGGTTTCACCCCTTCACTACGCAAAAACCGAATAACAGAACGCTGTTCTCCCCTGGTGCAAGTCGCAAGTGGGGCGGCCAATTTTATACTGACACTGCGACGGTATGTGTGCATCTGCATTATGCTGCCACCTACAGGCCATTCTGCACGCTGTTTGTAGCACGCTTACCAACTTACAGGATAACGGCGCGAAATTTCGATTTGTTATTACAAATTTAAGGTTTTCATTTGACTCACCCTCGTAAATAGCAGTGCGTTTGTTTGAAAGCGTCTCATAAACTTCTTGACGCCCTGTAATTGCATTTAAGAATCTATTCATTGCTTCGGATTGTCTTGCAGATGATGTTATTGGTGACATTCCAAACCATAAATATCCAATCACTGAAATATAAGCTACTCAAAATCTTTCACATTTTCTATGTCATTTGCAAAGAAACACGCGATATGAAAGTAACATATTTGTTGCAATTAGCTCAGTGAAGCAGCACTCCACAAAACCTTTTATTTCGCTAAGAATAGTCTGCCCTCCTGTGTTCCGATAAATATTATATTGACGGAGTGGTTGAAACGACACGCATTCCGGCGGAACATTCAGGATTAGGTTTACCATGCTTGTCCGAAATCATTTAAGGAACGCTGGAATATTGCCTTTGGAAAAAGGATATGACTTCTTGTCTCTCTCGAGCTCGTGTTTCCTCGTTAATGACTTCGCCGTCAACGGGATATTAAATTTTAATCATTAATCATTCTTCAAAAATATTATAAAAGTCAAATGTTACAGCAAAACAGGGATCTCTAAAGACGAATTGTAGTCACATACTGAAATACATACACTAGTACAGCTACAAGAGGTGGACAAATATATGGAAACACCGCGTGAAATACGTATTTGAACATAAATGTAGCGGCTAGTCAAACCTGTGTCTTGCGTTGTCATATTCGACTTCGAATAGAACCTGTAATATGTCTTCAATGTGTTGCAGGAGTCAGTCGTGGTCAGAACAACGTTCTGTGTAGTTATGAGTGCACTGTGTCAGAGTAAGTGAATCCGAACAAAGGCGGATTGTTGGTGTTCTTGTGGTGGGTGCTTCCGTAACCAAGGTGGCCGAAGTGTTTGGTGTTTCAAGAGGCACCCTGTCGAGGATAAACATCGCATACGGGGATAATGGAAAAAATTATAAACTAGATTACAAAGCGGATGAAACTATGTGTTGAGTGATCATTCCAGAAGGTCATTGAACAGGATTGCGACAAAAAATAAGGGGTCGACAGCTGTAAAACCTACCGCCGAACTCAATGTCAGTCTAGCGAACACTGCTAGCTCTAAAACAACACGAATGCAGATTATGGTGGGTGCTTCCGTAACCAAGGTAGCCGAAGTGTTTGGTGTTTCAAGAGGCACCCTGAGAGGATTTACATCGCATACGGGGATAAAGGAAAAAAATCGTAAACTAGATTACAAAGCGGATGAAACTGTGTGTTGAGTGATCATTCCAGAAGGTAACTGAAAAGGACTGAGACGAAAAATAAGGGGTCGACAGCTGTAAGAGTCACCACCGAACACAATGTCACTCTAGCGAACACTGCTAGCTCTAAAACAACACGAATGCAGCTCTAAAACCAGAGAATTGTAGGGCGAGGTGGAATTCTAAGGCGCCACAGTCTGGAACCGCTACGGTCGCAGGTTCGAATCCTGCCTCGGGCATGGCTGTGTGTGATGTCCTTAGGTTAGTTAGGTTTAAGTAGTTCTAAGTTCTAGGGGACTGATGACCTCAGAACCTCAGTCCCATTGTGCTCAGAGCCATTTGAACCATTTTTTTGGAATTCTAAAGCCTTTCGTCAGTGGTGTTCATGCCTGTTTAGGGGAAAACGTGGTGCCGAAGCGTTACAATCCGAACTACGGAAGAATGACATTTGGTAGGCTGTCTCTTGCTTGACACTGTTTTCAACTTCTGTTTCAGAGTTTGCTTCTGAGGTGTAGAGCATGGTGGCGGTTCGATGATGTTTTGTGCAGCCATGTTGTGATGTTCATAGGGCCCCACGTTTACTCTGCAAGATGACAATTACTGCCAAAGATTATGTGACCATGTTTGCTGATTAGGTCCATCACATGGTACAATCTTTTTCCGCTGATCGTGATACTGTTCCAAGAGACGACACGACCACAGTTCACAAAGCTTGCTTCGTCCAGGATTGGTTTTGTGAGCACGAGAATGAAGTGTGGCATTTCTCCTTGCCACCCGAGCCGTGACCTGCTCAAGCTGATGCCGTTTTTACTTTTTGGCATTTTCTCACCAACGAGTGGCGCCTTATTGTTCCCTCAGTTACTACCTGAAGAAGTTGCTCACTTGCCTCCTTCCGTGGCAGCAGCAGCGTTTATCGATACTAGTAGTGCTGTACCATCTATGGTACGACCGCAATATTTTGCGTGTGGTGGTGTGTGTGGGGAGTCGGTCGGTTGCGGAGAACAGCGAGGAAGTCTCCGCGGCGTGTGGTCAGGCCAGGGCCGCTGTCGGCGTACACGCGCGGTCGGAGTTGTGAGGCACAAGCTGCGAGAGCTGCGAAGTTCGTCGCCTACCGAACGTGGGTACTGGAGCTAAGTAATCAGTTAACCTGTTATGAAACATCAACCGCTGAGACATCTCTTCATTCAATGACGGTTGTTGCTTCCTGGGCCGTTCCTGCAAGCAGCAACATATGGTGTACTAGAGTTGGCAAATTTTGCAGTCGTCTTCTTGTATGGTGTTTAACTATTGAAATGCTTGTACCTTATTAGTGAAGTGCAACAGTGTTATCTTCTGCCTTGTGGCCATTAACCTTCCAGTTACCTGCCCCGGTCGTTAGCGTAGTTTTCTGGCAGTGTGTTTTCCTCACCGTGTTGATGCTGTCCAGGATGGCGTGTAGTTCGACAGATTGATGTTTTTTTTTTTTTTTACATTGAGTGGTTACTGTGCCTTGACCGTGTTTAGATGCCAATTATTAAGACGTAGTGCTGCTGCGATCTTCGACTTCGCTGATTTTTTTCAGTTGTCGTGCTGTTTGTTGGGTGGAAGGGAATTGATTAGGTTGCTTGTTGGTTCTTCAGCCATCCCTAGGTCGTGCTGTGCAACGTTCCCTGGCAGTACACACACTATTAATAAACTAAAATTTAATTGTACTATATACTCCCCTATGAAGCAATTTTTATATACTGTAATTATTTAACAAAAAATATTATTTAATTTTGTATAAAGGACATTCGTTACTATTGTAATATTTTCTGTAGTAATATTCTCGATGTATTTATGATTGTAATAATTCTATACTCATAATGTAATTACGAAATGTGTCAGTATCTGCGATAACAAAAATGTAAAATACAGCCGCAGATTGCAAAGAGACATTAACGGTTGATAATGATAGAAATAGGAATACATAGTGTGCATTCTTTGTCTTCTTCCTCGTGAGCTGAGAGAGAGAGGAACCTGTGACGTAGCATTTTATGAATGGGTAGACTTCATTCGTCTGTATCTAGATTTAGCCGCCATTAGAGGAGAAATTACAAACTAATGTAAGTTGAATTATTGTTGTGGTCTAAATACATTATAATTTATCAAAAGTGTGTATTACTAATGTAAATTAGCTTGCCCATGTCAGCTATAATATTTCTTTAAAGAATTTTTAGCAATTATCGCTGGTGTTGCTGGGCTGTGCCGCGACCGAACGATTTGCAGCGGCGGCACATTTAAAAAATTGTTCCGCTAAGAAAAATTAACCAAACCCGTAAATCGGGAGCAGATAAAAATTAGCAGTGAATTAAGAAACTGTTTTTCTTTTACAGCGATCCTGAGACTGACGGAATTTATTACTAGTTTCACATTTGTGCATTCATAGGCGGATAGTTAACGTTGAAATTTAACAATTTGTTGGTTCCTTCAAATAACTTAAATGTATAGCGAAGTGTGTTTTATCAACGATAATTAAACGTCGGCTTGGCAATATTTAACCATTTTCTGCTAATAGAGACAGTCTTGTGTTCCATAGCTAACGCCGGGAAAGAATTCAGTAAATATTTAAAAAAAAACCACTGCATTTAGAAAATGTGTGCCAAGGCCGAATTATGTAAAAGATTTAATTTTCAACTAAATATTCTTAATCAGTTAATATGAATTTATCAGCATGAGAGGGTTGACTAAGTTCACGTAATTTTAAATGTGCTTAATTCAGTCTAAATGAATTTTTATTACCACACGTAAATAAGGGGTTCTACAACAAAGTTCGTACTGAAAGAAAGAAAGAAAAAATAATAATAAAAACAATTTTTAAAAAAGTAACTTTTTTTTATTTAAATTTCATTAAAGCTGCCACCTGATTATTTAGTGTTACACTTTGCTGCCTGTCTCACCTAAAAAGTTGTTAGAATTTCCTCCCCAGGCCGACCCTTGTAACACGTCTGAGCACCACTCTTCTGTTGTTTGGGATTGGGATTTTCTTTTGTCTCAAGTACTGTGCGAGGCATTCAGTCGTGTATTAATTTAGTTTGTTTTAATGTTCAGTATATGTCCTTCAGCCGAACCTTATGTGAAATATTTTAATATACGGCCTTGAGCCACCTGAAGTTAAAAAAATATCATCATTTGAAAATTTTCTGTCTGTCTTAATTTATTATCCAGGCCTTAAGCCTTGAGTTGTCCTATGTTCAGTATATGGCCTTCAGCCAAACTTTATGTGAAGTATTTTAAGATACGGCCTTCACGCATAAAAAAAATTCAAATTTCAAAATTTCCTCTCTGTCTCAATTTGTTATCCAGACCTTAAGCCTTGAGTTGTTCTATGTTCCGTATATGTCCTTCAGCTGAACCTTATGTTAGCTTTCAGCCTACTTAAATTAAGATTTTAAAGGTCTTTATCTAAAACCTTTTATAATTTCCTTACGGAAGTTCTTGTTATCCAGGCCTTAAGCCCTCAGTTATTCTATTTTTTAACTAAGGCCTTCAGCGATGTATATTCCTTAATCTGTATTCTGGCCTTCAGCAGTATTCTATCTGAGTTCTTTTAAGACCATGTGTGATTAAGTGTTTTTAGCAAATGAAGTATATTTGTGCAACTAGCAGCAACTGATTTGGGCCGCTTTCCACAACCTAATCCTCTCTGTCCTGCGAAACCAGATTTCACCATCGCAGTCACCAAATCTCTATATTACTGAATCTTTGTGGTCTGCTTTGGAGAGAAGGGTGCGTGACCGCCGCCACCATCGTTACCTGAACTTACCACAGTTTTGCCAGAAGAATGGTAAAATATAACCCTTAAAACCACAAGAGTAATTTCCTGTTGTTAGTTGAAACATACGCTGACGACTAAAAGCATGACCACCTGATCAATAGTGTGTTGCTCAACATTTGGAACGCACTATAGCAGCTCTCCTCCGTATCACAGATTAGACAAGTTCTTGGTAGGTTCGTGAAGGTATGTGGTACGAGATCTCTACGCACAAGTTACACAATTCCCGTAAATTGTAGGCCGGTTGTTTGTGTGCGAGTGGCTGGTGCCCGTTAGCGTCCCAGATGTGTCCCATCGGGCTGACAAAAGGCGAATTTGGTGAATTGACTATGATGCCCCTCAAGCCACTGTAGCATGATTCCGGCCTAATGACAAGAACAGTTACCTGGCTGAAAGATGCCATGGCCATCGTGAAATGCGGAAAGTGTGAATATGTACAGGTGGTGTGCAATAGTCACGCAGGCCACAGATGTAATAATTCCTTCGATTAATAACAAAGGTTCCAAGGAACCCGAGGCGGGTGTCCTCCACAGCATAACACCGTCCCCACCGGACTCCTCCACAGCGTGGTCAGGTTTCGAGCAGCCATTTGCTTGGCTGAGGACGTATCACGGCACGATATCTAGCTGGTGTAACAAGAGACGTAATTCATCGGACCAGGCCACACATGTCTATTAACTCACGGTCAAATCTGTACGATCCGGTGTCCACTAGAATCGCAGTTAGCGATGACGTGAAGTGAACGTGAGAACACGTAGGTGTCGTCTGCTGCGAAGCCTCATGTTCAGCAACGAGCGTTGAACGGTGTGCTCCGATACAATTGTGCCGGCGCCCGCTATGAACTCTGTCGTCACATCTGCCACAGATCGCCGCTATCCTGGTGTCAAGTTCTGGCAAGCCACCGGCCTCCATCGCATGGGCGTCCATCGCCGAGTAGCCTATTCGCGCTTTCGCCGTTCTTAAAGCACTTCCCATAAATGCTCACGACAGTACCACGCGAATAGCCGACCAGCTCTGCCTTTTCTGAGATCCACGCCCTCAGGTGCCAGGCCACCACAGTCTGGTCTTTTACTTGGTGCAAACTTTCTAAAGGCAAGATCAAATAAATATTTCTTTGTATACAAACAGTCGGTTTCGGCGGATTTTACTGTCGTCTTCAGGGCTTAAAAACTTTTTGTTGTAAAATGTATTTATTTTGAGTTGCCCTCAAACCAAGTTGTTCATGTAGATAAAATGTTTCACGTTATATAAAGCTTTGTCGTATGCTACATTTTATCTCTGTGACAACTTGGCGTGAGGTCAACTCAAAATTAACACATTGCATACCAATATTTTTGAAGACCTGAAGATGACTGCAAAGACTGTCATAATCGGTTGTTTGTAAATAACGAAGCATTTATGCGATCTTGCCTTTAGAAAGTTTTTACCAAGTAAAACAGATCGCTTCTTCTGATTTCTCAACTGGGGAAAATTCAATCTGCCCTTTGCCGAGGTAGAGTACGTCGGTAGACTACTCATTTTTTGACCATATCGGCCACACAACGATTCCCCATGTGCTCTGCTTCGCTTATATGCTTACACTTCCGTGTCGGTTGCCTATAACGCCACCACCATGTAAGCTTCGGGTTTACTTTTAACCCGATGCAGTTACAGGTTATAAATAATAGTATACATAATCCTATCTGGTGACGTCGATTCCTTATTAAACTGTGCAAGGTACATACGATAGAGCACCAGATGTGATGGTTACTAGATAAAAGGATGTGATTTGTATCCTATCTCTTACCGATTGAGTAGCTGCTCCGTTTGGGATAAGCCATAACTAAGCGAGACGTTAAACTACTGTTTCTTCTTCCTCGTCCTCCTCCACATCAATTCTCGCTATTCCTGGGTATTCCAGGTTAATGGCGGATTTGCAGCAAGAGCGTCCAGTGGTCTGCGTTTGTCAGACTTAGGATAAATACGCCCTGGAGACTCCAGGGGCGCCCAGGTCTCCTGCATTTACATACATACATAAACTCCGTGAATCACTGTTAAGTGCACGCAAGGGGACCGTTGTCGATAGTATCAGAGCTCCTCTCCTTTGTAGAAAACGGACGGAGGGCTTTAAATATAGACATTCGCACCTTACTGTTGGCATTAACCGGCAGAATATTCTGTTTCTCTATCCGAGTCTAGACTATAGTTGGGACGGTGAAACGCATACACGAAAGTACTTATTGAAAGCATGTAGCTTATTCAGCCTGATATACTTAGAGAGCCTGTAAAACAGTAGAGATTGCTACTACGGTTCTGCGCTAACTTTTCTGTTTTTAATCGTTATTTAGGTATTGCATACAATTTGCAGCCTGGAATACATTACAGCCTTGTTGCTATATTCTGTCGCATTTCACGCCAAGAAATTTGTATTGCTGCAAATCAACGTCAGTTTAGATAAAAAAAAAAACCATCGCTTTCGGAATGTAATGTACAAGCAGACGATACTTCCAATTGCAAGTGGTAATCCGACAATAAATTCCACCACTGACGGTATTCTAAATCAAAATGAAACGCGAATCTTAATACAGATACGCATTCCTTAGTAGCTGCACAGGCGAATTTTAAATACTTGTAATAAAATCTATGTAGTGTTTTTATATTAGTGACAGAGAATTTGCTGTTCACATCTGAAATATAACTTCTTATATCTTTTGTCCAGTGAGTGTGATGTTCGTTGTTTTGAATTTATCGCTTGTGGTTTTACTGCAACCAATTAGCATATTGCGTTCCTGAAATCTACTGCTTCTACACTACAATTAAATTCCATCTACACCCATGGAAGTAAAATACGACTTACTAAACAGCAAATAATTTGGAGGTAGTTTGAGGTTAATCCAGCGTTTCTAGAACTCATCTTTTGAGTCAGAATGCTACCGATACGTTCTAAAGAAAATATCTTCGTTTAACCAGATCTACGAAATGATCCAAATCACCACCCCAATTGCGGTTCTCTACTCAAATGACGTCACAGGTCGTTTTTTGGCTTGTTAATTCCGCCATTGGAAGCTCTAAACTCGGAAGCAGGCCGCCTGGGCCGATGAGACGCGATGCTCACTGGTAGCAATTCGTCAAAAACCTTTCCATTTTGCCAGTAGACCACCCTTGAGAGAGGCAGTGAAAGCATTTTCGTGTAGGATTCATTTGCAAGGGTTGATGGGGCCAACGACACGTCTGTCATCGTCTCTCATTGGTGAACAATTAAGGAACCTAGTCTCCAACTACGTGCAACAGTTTTTCGTGTTGTAGGACTCCATATACGACGTGTGTCATCAACAGGAAATTACAATCAACGAACTGTGTAGGAATTATCAGAATCCTTTGAGCAACACTCCATCGTCTAAAGGGTGGAAAGGAATGTTACCTGCATCTAACTTGGGATCTTTGAATTGAAAGCGAGCACCATTCGCAGTTTTGTTTTTATTTTAAAAATCACGACCACTTTCGACCCCCTAGGCTATTATCCAGTGAAACACAATTAGTTAAATGGTGAAGAGTGTACCAATATTAATAAGAACATACGTAGTCGTAATATATAAATATTCGAAACAACTCGACCACAAGCTTAATAAAAGCAACAATTTAAAAATTAATATAGTGTATATAGTGTAAACTCGTCACATATTAAAGTGGATGTAACGTAAACTGAACAATATTGAAAAATGCCTTGTCAACAAACACCATAGAAACACCATAGCCGGCCGCGGTGGCCGTGCGGTTCTAGGCGCTTCAGTCCGGAACCGCGAGACTGCTACGGTCGCAGGTTCGAATCCTGCCTCGGGCATGGATGTATGTGACGTCCTTAGGTTAGTTAGGTTTAAGTAGTTCTAAGTCCTAGGGGATTGATGACCTCAGATGTTAAGTCCCATAGTGCTCAGAGCCATTTGAACCAAACATCATAATAACATGAATATTTATGTGTCAAGTCCAGGAAATCGACATACGTTGCATGACGTCCTGAGAGAACAGTGGTTGACTGCTGAGGCGTGCAGGAGATGGTACTAAAAAAGGGTGGAGGCGAGTTACAGGGAGCACGTGTAGGGGCAGGTACGCAAACTGGTAGAGGTAATTGATGAAAGTTGATAAAATACTTTAAAAGTAAAATAAAGTACAGACCGAAATGGTATTTAAATATTAACACGTACGCTTAATAGAAAGACACGTAAAATTATTATTACAGAAGGTTGATCTAGCAAAGCAATGACTGCAAACAAACGTAAGCAGCAAAGGGTATCTCTACATACAAACACGGCGTTAGTAGGACATGTTGTGCTTTCCCTTTTAAACTAACTTTCCGATCTAGAAACTTTAAATTTTAAATATAGCTCGTAACTGGAAGAGAAAGCAAGATTAACTGGCTTTTTCGTCTGCCTGATCACCCATCTCCCACAGCGCCTGGAGCCACGTCCACCTTCCCGGACAGTTAGTGCTCGCGGCCACACAATACAAAGGTAGCTGCCCAGCGGCTCTGCCTTCAGTTGTGTACTCGATGCTCTCTCGGACCGCTTTCATTACGCACCATTGGTCTGGTCTCAGATCTCCCTACGCCTTAGGCTTTCGCTCTTGGATTACTCGTTTGAACATTGCTGTTTTGCCATTGTTGTCCACTTTTCTTTGATTGTTCTCCTGCTGTTCACACTTGGCTATCCACTTTCGCCCGTCCCAGACCATAACCTGTTAGTGGTGAACAGCTGGCCGAAATCGAAGAAAGTACAGAAGGAGGCGTATACTATAGAATGGAATACTAACACTTCAGGGCATATTGAGCATGTGATCAACAGCCTAAGCAAAAGCGCCGACAGCAATTCAATGAAAGAAGAGTGGAGGATAATAAATAATAAAATAAATAAGACGAGACAGGAAACTATACGTACAGACACAATAGAAGCGAAGAAGCTATACATTACTCAGGAATGTTAGCGTATATGGATGAAAAAAGAAAATATAATCTTATCAACAGGGTGGAAACGCAGCACCACATGTTTTTTAGGAATGAAATCGACAGGAAGAGCACACAGACTAAATTGGAATGGCTGGAAGACACTGAGAAAGATATGATTGTAGCAAAGGTCGGCTCCTTATAATTGTAGATTGCAGAATTCAGAGATGTGAAATGCAAAGGTGTTAACCTACGAAGTAAATACAGAAAATCTCTATTACATCTATGAGAAAGGACAGACAGATGGCAAAAACACGTCGAAGGCCTGTCCCATTGACAGGAACTGTACTGGTGTGATAGAACAGTGGAAGGAAATTGATGTGGAACAAATAGGTGATAAAGTAATACACTGAAACAAGCTGAAATAAGACATCAAAACCGGGAACTAAATTGTAATGGAAGAAGTGAAATAACGCTCCTGTCTAGGGAGAAAGGTATTAATTTACCAGATATAGACTGGGACACTCAGATATTTAGGACGGGTGGTAGGGACAAAGCATCGAGTGACATTATACTGAGTGCACTATCCGAAAATTACCTCGAGCAATTAAACAGAGAACCGACTCGTGGAGATAACATCTTGGACCTACTGACAGCAAACAGACCTGAACTTTTCGACTCTGTAAGTGCAGAACAGGGAATCAGTAATCATACGGCCGTTGCAGCATCCCTGAATATGGAAGTTAATAGGAATATAAAAAAGCGAGGAAGGTTTATCTGTTTAGTAAGAGTAATAGAAGGCAGATTTCAGACTACCTAACAGATCAAAACGAAAATTTCTGTTATGACACTGACAATGTTGAGTGTTTATGGAAAAAGTTCAAGGCAATCGTAAAATGCGTTTTAGACAGGTACGTGCCGAATAAAGCTGTGAGGGACTGGAAAAATCCACCGTGGTTCAACTACAAAGTTAGGAAACTACTGCGAAAGCAAAGAGAGCTTCACTCCAAGTTTAAATGCAGCCAAAACCTCTCAGACAAACAGAAGCTAAACGATGTCAAAGTTAGCCTAAGGAGGGCTATGCGTGAAGCGTTCAGTGAATTCGAAAGTAAAATTCTATGTACCGACTTGACAGAAAATCCTAAGAAGTTCTGGTCTTACGAAAAATCAGTAAGTGGCTCGAAACAGCAAATCCAGACACTCCGGGATGACGATGGCATTAAAACAGAGGATGACACGCGTAAAGCTGAAATACTAAACACCTTTTTCCAAAGCTGTTTCACAGAGGAAGACCGCACTGCAGTTCCTTCTCTAAATCCTCGCACAAACGAAAAAATGGCTGACATCGAAATAAGTGCCCAAGGAATAGAAAAGCAACTGGAATCACTCAAAAGAGAAAAGTCCACTGAACCTGACGGGATACCAATTCGATTCTACACAGAGTACGCGAAAGAAATTGCCCCCCTTTTAACAGCCGTGTACCGCAAGTCTCTAGAGGAACGGAAGGTTCCAAATGATTGGAAAAGAGCACAGGTAGTCCCAGTCTTCAAGAAGGGTCGTCGAACAGATGCGCAAAACTATACACCTATATCTCTGACGTCGATCTGTTGTAGAATTTTAGAACATGTTTTTAGCTCGGGTATCATGTCATTTCTGGAAACCCAGAATCTTCTCTCTACGAATCAACATGGATTCCGGAAACAGCGATCGTCTGAGACCCAACTCGCTTTATTTGTTCATGAGACTCAGAAAATATTAGATACAGGCTCCCAGGTAGAAGCTATTTTCCTTGACTTCCGGAAGGCGTTCAATACAGTTCCGCACTGTCGCCTGATAAACAAAGTAAGAGCCTACGGAATATCAGATCAGCTGTGTGGCTGGATTGAAGAGTTTTTAGCAAACAGAACACAGCATGTTGTTATCAATGGAGAGACGTCTACAGACGTTAAAGTAACCTCTGGCGTGCCACAGGGGAGTGTTATGGGACCATTGCTTTTCACAATATACATAAATGACCTAGTAGATAGTGTCGGAAGTTCCATGCGGCTTTTCGCGGAAGATGCTGTAGTATACAGAGAAGTTGCAGCATTAAAAAATTGTAGCGAAATGCAGGAAGATCTGCAGCGGTTAGGCACTTGGTGCAGGGAGTGGCAACTGACCCTTAACATAGACAAATGTAATGTATTGCGAATACATAAAAAGAAGGATCCTTTATTGTATGATTATATGATAGCGAAACAAACACTGTTAGCAGTTACTTCTGTAAAATATCTGGGAGTATGCGTACGGAACGATTTGAAGTGGAATGATCATATAAAATTAATTGTTGGTAAGGCGGGTACCAGGCTGAGATTCATTGGGAGAGTCCTTATAAAATGTAGTCCATCAACAAAGGAGGTGGCTTACAAAACACTCGTTCGACCTATACTTGAGTATTGCTCATCAGGGTGGGATCCGTACCAGATCGGGTTGATAGAGGAGATAGAGAAGATCCAAAGAAGAGCGGCGCGTTTCGTCACAGGGTTATTTGGTAACCGTGATAGCGTTACGGAGATGTTTAGCAAACTCAAGTGGTAGACTCTGTAAGAGAGGCGCTCTGCATCGCGGTGTAGCTTGCTCGCCAGGTTTCGAGAGGGTGCGTTTCTGGATGAGGTATCGAATATATTGCTTCCCCCTACTTATATCTCCCGAGGAGATCACGAATGTAAAATTAGAGAGATTCGAACGCGCACGGAGGCTTTCAGACAGTCGTTCTTCCCGCGAACCATACGCGACTGGAACAGGAAAGGGAGGTAATGACAGTGGCGCGTAAAGTGCCCTCCGCCACACACCGTTGGGTGGCTTGCGGAGTATAAATGTAGATGTAGATGAAGATTACAGTGAGGAAGATATCGGGAGCAGATTACCTAAGATGAAGGTATCTTCCTTCAATAAAAGGGCTGTACTGACATCAAACGAAGAATTTGCTGGAAGTGTGCGTCTTCAGTGCAGCACTGAGTGCAAAAAATGGCTCTGAGCACTATGGGACTTAACATCTGAGGTCATCAGTTCCCTAGAACTTAAAACTACTTAAACCTAGCTAACCTAAGGACATCACACACACCCATGCCCGAGGCAGGATTCAAACCTGCGACCGTAGCAGTAGCGCGGTTCCCGACTGAAGCGCCGAGAAACACTCGGCCACTCCGGCCATTGAGTGCAAGCGAAACGTGAACCATCAGTAATTCGGGAAAGAAGGAACGCTAGGCTTTTCAAATGTGTAATGTTGAAAATTATGTGGACAAACAGAGAACGAAATGAGCTAGTGATAAAAAGAGTATGTAAGAAATCCACGGGTGACTCCAAAAGAAGGCACTGATTGGACATTTATGGCATCAGAGAATAGGTAATATGGAGCAAGAACAAACAGAAGAGAGGAGAAATATTAGAGGCAGACCATGACTAGAACATGGAGAATAGGTTATACAGAATGTTGGGTGTATTAGTTACCTAGAGATGACGAAAAACCTAGCACAAGATAGTAAATGCTAGAGGAGAGACTCGAAACAGTCGAAAAACTGATGTCTTGAATAAAAAGAAGTTTCTTTTGTACGAGTCTTCTGGTCCCGTGTAACAACTTTGTAGAAAAAAGTATATTTCCAGTAGTGGATACATAAGAGACAGAATTTACAACAAAAGAACTGCATTTGTGAAACTCACCAGTGACAAGTAACCATTAGAATAGTTCAGACTGTTAGCAACAGAAATTGGTGTGTTAGTATGTATCCTTCAATAAGAAAACGGAAGGAGCGTAGTGTGCAGTGAACATTCATTAACAATTTAATAATGAAATAATTCAAAACAACTAAATTTAAAAAAAAATCTTTTTTTCAACAGTTGTTCATTTACTAGTTTATGCTAAATCTGTAAAATCTGTTTCCTCTGTTAACACTGTTTTAACCGCAACAGGGATAGTCGGGGGGTTGCCGCAAACAAAAACGACGCGGGACCGAACGGGAGCGGCCCACGAACAAACAAGACGCACCAACGGGAATGGAGGGACACGCACGACGACAGACAACCGAGGAAAACACCAAGATGCACACCCACACAAGAGATAACCTCACGAAATCAAATCAACGTCCACTCGTAACGGGAAGTAAGCACTCGCCACATAAACACGATGTCTGCCTCAACGCAAATACCAGACTGCCTCGCTGAGTGATTGGGTTTCACTTGTGTCATACGTCTGTACACGAGATTTAAACACTCCTAAACATCCATCGGTCAAGTGTTTCCGATGTGACTGTGAAGTGGAAACGTGAAAGGACACGTATAGCACAAAAACGTACAGGTGTGTGTTTACTGACAGAGATCTCCGACGGTTGAAGAGGGTCGTAATGTGTAACATCTATCCACACCATTACACTGCATCGGTATCCACTGCAAGTACCATGACAGTTAGGCGGGAGGTGAGAAAACTTGGATTTCATGGTTGAGCAGCTGCTCATAAGCCACAAATCTCGCCGTAAATGCCATACGACGCCTCGCTTGGCGTAAGGAGTGGAACATCCGACGACTGAATAGTGCAAAAACGTTGTGTGGGGAGACGAATCACGGTGCACAATGTGGTGATCTGATGGCAGAGCGTGGTTATGACGAATGTCCGGTGAACGTCGTCTGCCAGCATGTGTAGTGCCAACAGTAAAATTCGGAGGCGGTGGTGTTATGGTGTGGTCGTGTTTTTCATGGAGGGGACTTGCACCCCTTGTTGTTTTGCGTGGCACTATCACAGCACAGGTTTACATTGATGTTTTAAGCACCTTCTAGCTTCCTGCTGTTGAAGAGCAATTCGGGCATGGCGATTGCATCTGTCAACGCGATCGAGCACCTGTTCATAATGCACGGCCTGTGGCGGGGTGGTTACACGACAATAACATCCCTGTAATGGACTGACCTACACAGAGTCCTGACCTGAATCCTATAGAACACCTTTGGGATGTTTTAGAACGCCGACTTCGTGCCACGTCTCACCGAACTCTCCTCAGTGCAGCACTTCGTGAAGATTGCGCTGCCATTCCCCAGGAAACCTCCAGCAACAGACTGAACGTATGCCTGCAAGAGTGGAAGCTGTCATCAAGGCTAAGGGTGGCCAACACCATATTGATTTCCAGCATTAACGATGGAAGGCGTCGCGAACTTGTAAGTCATTTTCAGCCAGCTGTCCAGATGCTTTTGACTACATAGTGTATAAATTACTTACGAATTGATGAGAGTGCGTTTCTGTGTTTGCTCACTAAAGTGGCTCCTCATATTACAAAGCAGAATACTCACATGAGAAACGCTGTATGTGCAGAAGACAGACTCACCGTAACACTGCGATTCTTAACAACAGGAGGGAGCTATTCTAGCTAACAATACAGCACTCGGATACCACAGTGTACATTAACCAAAATAATTACAGGAACGTGTGAAGCGATTTATAAATCACTGAAGAAGGAATGTGTGAAAAATAAACAAATGTTTAGTACTTTATATGAGCCTAAGAACTGTTTTTGTTTTTGAATAACCTAGATAACATTATGTGTGTTCCAACAACTAAAAAATTAAAAAAAAAGTACGGAACAGATGAAGCACTTTTTAACTTGAAGCATCCAAAGTAGAATGGCGAGCTAAGATTTTTTTATTTTAGGGTGTGCCCTCCTCCTCTGTTCTGGATTGCTGAAAAGCTGCCTAGATGTTTCTGGATGGAGAAGTGGGAGACTGTAGTTGTGATCGTGGATTTGAAGTATCCTGCAGCATATCCCATCTGCCTATCAGCATATGATGAATAGCATGCACTGTGCCCTTTGCTCACCTTCCCCCCACCCCCCATCGCCCCTCCCCTGCACCCACCCCAGTCAAAGCAACATTATTAAAAAGAGTCGAAGGAACACAGTAACTATACCTTGTAGGCATGTTTACAAACACACTACAGACGTCAAATAGGTGTACCGATGCCAGCGATCAAAGCGGTTTCATTTAAAATTGCAGTAAAGAGAAGATGGACGACTTTTGTGATCAAATTTATCATGAGGCCCTAGATTTGATCATATTTCTTTGACGAAAGGCAAGATTTGACAAAGTTCCATATTACACTATCAAATTTCTTTGACATAAATACTTGACATATCAACTTTGTCAAATAAACAGGCCTTACCTCCCGACGAGATGTCCGGCTCGCGGCGCTGCTGTTGGTGTTGAACAACACCGGATCTACCATATTTTTGACTCGGGGTCAAAATCTTGATAGTGGCGCCCCCCTTCCCCCTTACCGCTTGAGCGTTTGAGATAGGTCGTCAAAAATTAAAAAAAAACAATTTTTCAAAGATACTTTCACAGCTACATTCAGGACAGTGGAAATTAAAATGTCCTGTGCTGCCTCTCCGAGTTCCGGTCGGCCTGTTTGACATCCTGCTCTCCTTATAAGAAAAACTCACAATTAACGCTGGGTGGGATTATTTGTGACCGGAAGAATAAGAACGCTTCAGAAAATTTTCACTCTTTGTTGCCCTTTAACTAATAACTTTCTCTTTTGTGTAACATCAGAGCAGTAAAGACAAGAGACATGCAAGACAGTCCACATTTCTTCAGTGCTTAGGTCCCAGATCTTTTTCTTCTAATCTTGCTACAACTTTAAACGGCGTGCTTTTCCTTCTGCAAAAGAATCTGTTGCCTCATTACAGTTCGTCAAACGTTTTGCTGTGTGAAAAATCAAAATGCCGCCGTCTAATACTGATACAGCTGTTAATACGAATGGTAACAAAGACTGGTGTGGTTTCTCGGTTTGATTACGTCCAGCCGGCCGCGGTGGCTGAGCGGTTCTAGGCGCTTCAGTCGGGAACCGCGCGACTGCTAAGGTCGCACGTTCGAATCCTGCCTCGAGCATGGATGTGTGTGATATCCTTAGGTTAGTTATGTTCTAAGTTCTAGGGGCTGATGACCTCCGAGTTAAGTCCCATAGTGCTCAGAGCCATTTGAACCATTACGTCCATTTTGTGACTGTCTACTAGACAAAACGAAATAGGCATTCTAATAGTGCAGCAATTCTAACACACGCCGAATAAGCGAGACTGTTTCGGCACAAATGGTCATTTTTATCTACCCAATTTACATAAATAACACGAAAGAATATAATAATGAAGTACCAGTATCAAATGCCTGTTATGCGCACTAGGTTCAAAAAGTTTTATGTTAGGAAATAAATTCACATTTCATTCATGTGCTCCTGTCTCTTAAGAATGTGTGAATTTGGCATCGTCATATTCTCCCATGTAATTTGTGTGATGTCCCCGTTTCTTCTCCTTCCCCATAACAAACAATCTTGTCATCACTAATTCTGTAACTATTGCTGCCATTATCAAAACTGATTCTTCAGTTAACTTCACTATAATAACAACGCTGATCATTCGCACACCCAGTAAACCACATAAACCAGCAGCGATTGGCCTTCACCCGTTAGGATATATTCGGCCCAGCTCGAATAGCCCCGTTCCCTTTTGTCTACGGGAAAGCTTTTTATTTCTATACGCGACGGGGTTTCCACTAGTAGAGAGATCACGTACACTATGTACACATTCAAAAATCAACTTATGATTCGTTCAGAAATCAACTTAGAACGTATTCAAAAATGTTCAAAAACCAATAGGGATGCTTTTCGAAATCATATGAATAACCGATAGACCAAAGTGCGCTGGATGCTAAGCGCTTTGTGAAACAAGATTTTATTCTCCAAGAATATGAATTTGGCGCCCCCTGAAACTGCCCCTGGGGCAGATACCCTGTTTGCCTGGGTCCGGGCCTGCTGCTGAGTGGCTACAGACCCCACCTGTCGCTGCATCGCACAGAGGCACCGCCTCACCTACAGCGACGGCCAGACCCTGCAGCTATCTCCGTTGGGGTTCTGCCCTCAACGCCAGGGACACCTATTCCGCCGCCATGCAGCCACCCACCCCTGCCGCCCATGCCAGAGCCACGTGGGCATCGACAGCATACAGCGCTCAGAGCCGGTACCTCTGAGCCACGCAGTCACCGTCGCCGCCGCACTCGGTGTATCGCGACACTTTGAGTCTGAAATAGGTGTTGCTACGAAGCTCTGCAGCCATTTTTGCTCAGAGGTGACTGTAGATAACCGATAGGAACTCCCAGTTCAGTATAGTTTTAAGTGAACAATTATTGTAACTTTTAGTGTGCTGGTGCAAGCTGTCGCCAGCACACCGGTCGGCAAAGATATAGCACGAAGGTCGATTGTAGGCGCCCGATCAAGTGCGCGTATCACAAGAGAGGCCAGAGAAAGACGCGCAAGCAACAATCCGTCAACGCCCTCTCGACAGCAAGTATACAGGGTGTTCCACTGATCGTGACTGGGCCAAATATATCACGAAATAGGCGTCAAACGCAAAAACTACAAAGAACGAAACTTGTCTAGCTTGATGGCGGAAAGCAGATGGCGCTATGGTTGGCCCGCTAGATGGCGTTGCCATAGGTAAAACGGCTATCAGCTGCGTTTTTTATAAATAGGAACCCCCATTTTTTATTACATATTCGTGTAGTATTTAAAAAAATACACTCCTGGAAATTGAAATAAGAACACCGTGAATTCATTGTCCCAGGAAGGGGAAACTTTATTGACACATTCCTCGGGTCAGATACATCACATGATCACACTGACAGAACCACAGGCACATAGACACAGGCAACAGAGCATGCACAATGTCGGCACTAGTACAGTGTATATCCACCTTTCGCAGCAATGCAGGCTGCTATTCTCCCATGGAGACGATCGTAGAGATGCTGGATGTAGTCCTGTGGAACGGCTTGCCATGCCATTTCCACCTGGCGCCTCAGTTGGACCAGCGTTCGTGCTGGACGTGCAGACCGCGTGAGACGACGCTTCATCGAGTCCCAAACATGCTCAATGGGGGACAGATCCGGAGATCTTGCTGGCCAGGGTAGTTGACTTACACCTTCTAGAGCATGTTGGGTGGCACGGGATACATGCGGACGTGCATTGTCCTGTTGGAACAGCAAGTTCCCTTGCCGGTCCAGGAATGGTAGAACGATGGGTTCGATGACGGTTTGGATGTACCGTGCACTATTCAGTGTCCCCTCGACGATCACAAGTGGTGTACGGCCAGTGTAGGAGATCGCTCCCCACACCATGATGCCGGGTGTTGGCCCTGTGTGCCTCGGTCGTATGCAGTCCTGATTGTGGCGCTCACCTGCACGGCGCCAAACACGCATACGACCATCATTGGCACCAAGGCAGAAGCGACTCTCATCGCTGAAGACGACACGTCTCCATTCGTCCCTCCATTCACGCCTGTCGCGACACCACTGGAGGCGGGCTGCACGATGTTGGGGCGTGAGCGGAAGACGGCCTAACGGTGTGCGGGACCGTAGCCCAGCTTCATGGAGACGGTTGCGAATGGTCCTCGCCGATACCCCAGGAGCAACAGTGTCCCTAATTTGCTGGGAAGTGGCGGTGCGGTCCCCTACGGCACTGCGTAGGATCCTACGGTCTTGGCGTGCATCCGTACGTCGCTGCGGTCCGGTCCCAGGTCGACGGGCACGTGCACCTTCCGCCGACCACTGGCGACAACATCGATGTACTGTGGAGACCTCACGCCCCACGTGTTGAGCAATTCGGCGGTACGTCCACCCGGCCTCCCGCATGCACACTATGCGCCCTCGCTCAAAGTCCGTCAACTGCACATACGGTTCACGTCCACGCTGTCGCGGCATGCTACCAGTGTTAAAGACTGCGATGGAGCTCCGTATGCTACGGCAAACTGGCTGACACTGACGGCGGCGGTGCACAAATGCTGCGCAGCTAGCGCCATTCGACGGCCAACACCGCGGTTCCTGGTGTGTCCGCTGTGCCGTGCGTGTGATCATTGCTTGTACAGCCCTCTCGCAGTGTCCGGAGCAAGTATGGTGGGTCTGACACACCGGTGTCAATGTGTTCTTTTTTCTATTTCCAGGAGTGTATGAATGTCTCAGTTGGACCACTTTTTTCGTTTTGTGATAGATGGCGCTGTAATAGTCACAAACGTACGTGGTATCATGTAACATTCCGCCAGTGCGGACGGTATTTGCTTCGTGATACAATACCCGTGTTAAAATGGACCGTTTAGCAATTGCGGAAAAGGTCGATATCGTGTGGATGTATGGCCATTGAGATCAAAATGTCCAATGGGCGTGTGCTGTGTATGCTGCTCGGTATCCTGGACGACATCATCCGAGTGTCTGGACCGTTCGCCGGATAGTTACGTTATTTAAGGAAACAGGAAGTGTTCAGCCACATGTGAAATGTCAACCACGAGCTACAACAAATGATGATGCCCAAGTAGGTGTTTTAGCTGCTGTCGCAGCTAATCCGCGCATCAATAGCAGACAAACTGCGTGAGAATCGGGAATCTCAAAAACGTCGGTGTTGAGAATGCTACATCAACATCGTTGCACCCGTACCATATTCCTATGCACCAGGAAGTGCAAAGTCGGCGACTTCGAACGTCGTGTACGGTTCTGCCACTGGGCACAAGAGAAATTACGGGACGACAGATTTTTTGCACGCGTTCTATTTAGCGACGAAGCGTCATTCACCAAAGTTATCAGGCATAATATGCACTATTGGGCAACCGAAAATCCACGAAGGCTGCGACAAGTGGAACATCAGCGACCTTGGCGGGGTAATGTAAGGTGCGGCATTGTGGGAGGAAGGATAATTGGCCAATATTTTATCGTTGGCAATCTTAATGGTGCAATGTCTGGTGATTTCCTACGTTCCTATGTTCTACCGATGTTACTACAAGTTGTTTCACTGCATGACCGAATGGCGATGTACTTCATCCGTGATATGGGTGTCCGGCACATAGCTCGCGTGCTGTTGAAGAAGTATTGAACAGCATATTTCATGACAGGTGGATTGGTCGTCGAGGCACCTTACCATGGCCCGCACGTTGACTGGATGTGACATCCCAGGATTTCTTTCTGTGGGGAAAGTTGAAGGATATTTGCCATCGTGATCCACCGACAACGCCTGACAACATGCGTCCGCGCATTGTCAACGCATGTGCAAACATTATGGAAGGCGAACTACTCGCTGTTGTGAGGAACGTCGTTACACGTATTGCCAAATGCATTCATGTTGACGAACATCATTTTGAGCATTTATTGCATTAATGTCCGGTCAACCGCGCCTATCATGAGGGAGGCCAGAGACAGACACGCAAGCAACACACCGCCAACGCCCTCTCGACAGCAAGTATCTAGGCAGCCGCTGACAGGAGGGCCTTAGCCACTGACTCACTCGTGCTACGACAGTGCATAGGGAGGAGATGGAGACTAAAAGAGAGAATAATTTTTGTAATGGCAAGATTACTGATATTGTCTGCAAGAGTACTTTTCCTGATGTGCTTGTACCATAACACATGGACTCTATTCCAGGTAAGTAAATACTTTCAGTTATGTAAATAAAGAACCGTATGAATCCATGTGTGCATTTGTGTTGTGGAAACCACCCATAGCAAGATCCTCTCACTTGCTCCATTAGTATACAAGACTCTAAATTCAGTTTTTGTATCACGTTCTGTTATTTTCACTCCCATTGCTTTTACTGCAAAAATGTCGTGAGTCAAACGAGTTTCCTAGAAGGTTACAGTACATCTTAAGACAGACTCAAATGTGTTTACAGAGAATATTTTCCTGGACAATACGGTACTAGCCTGTGGTTTTATGTCCTATTAATGTTGCTGCTTATGTAGGTTTCTTCCTCTCAGTACTTAGAACTACGTTGTATAGAGTTAAATTTTCCATCTTATTACCTTTTCTTTTTTTTTTTTTTGCAGTGCCTTTACTTAGAAGGACGAGTTGAACTTTAAATTTTTGTGAGTACAGTTCCTGGGAGGTAAGTTGAATGTGTAATCGCCCCTAGATAAACACTTCAGACGTATTCAGCTTGGATAGTTAAAGCCTGTATAATTTAGACACATACTTCTGCTTGACCTTTCTACTGCAGTTGATTTCTTATCGTGGTTTTAAATTCTGTTGCCCTTGAGGTATTTCCTGCTTAGCTGTTGGGATGATGAGAAGTTTCTTTAGGTACAGGGTGTTTCACGACTCACGTTACACACTTCTAAAGTTTCTAGAGGCGACTTAGTAGATCATTTTTTACATAGGAGCCCATGTCCGGAAACGGTTCATTTGCATGTTACAAGGAAAACAAGATGTACAGATTTCATTCATGTTTACTTTCATATTACAGCAGCTTTTCGATATTACGACTACCAAATTCGATGAACACAGTGAATCTGCGCAATAATTTCGCATGAACTCCGTTCAACATGGGTCTTTGGTTGATCATTTCTGCCGCAGCCATGATCCATGCAACCACATTTTTCTCCGACCGGACAGGGGTCTCGTAAACAAGACTTTCACGTGGCCCCACAAGAAAATTTCGAAAGGCATTAAATCTGGATATCTTTGTTACCGAGAATGTCGTCCACCTCGCCCCCGCAGATTATGTTCACATGGTTTCGGAGGCGAACAGCAAAATGTACTGCTGCGCCGAATGCCCAATGGAAAATCTTCCAAAAACTGCGCCAGCACTTGTTGCAGGAATATCAAAAGTACCTGCCACCCGTTAGGTGCTGAGGAAGGATGTACAGAGCAGTCACACGACCATAGAAGATACTTGGCCGGACACTGATTCTGAACGTGTGCTGAAATATTTGTGTATACGTAGCTTGATGCCAAATGTGGCTATTTAGAGCGTTTAAAACGCCTTCCGTTTCGAAATGCGCTTCGTCGGTGAACAAAATACGCCTTTGAAACTGAGGAAAATCCACACATCGGTGTAAAACTCAAATACAGAAATTGACTTGTGCCATAAAATCCGCCGGGAGCATAGCGTGTAGCTTCTGAGAGTGATGTGAGTGTGATGCTGTTCATGCAGAACATGCCAGACAGATGATGAGACACGTGTAAGTCACGTGCAGTGGCTCGAGTACTCGTCGATTGGTTCTCTTCAGCATGATGAAGCACTTCCGCTTCCAATACGACAGTGCGCCGCCATCTTGGAGTTCCAAAATTGGCTCTATCGTTTGTTAATTTTCCACTTTCCCTCAGCTGTTGCTCTACTCTGGCAAACATGGGACGAATTCAAATGGCTCTAAGTACTATGGGACTTAACATCTGACGTCATCAGTCCCATAGACTTAGAACTACTTACAACTAATTAACCTAAGGACATCACACACGTCCATGCCCAAGGCAGGATTCGAACCTGCGACCGTAGCAGCAGCGCGGTTTTGGACTGAAGCGCCTAGAACCGCTCGGCCACAGCGGCCGGCAAACATTGGACGAGATGGGGTCACACGATTTACAAAGAACTCGCGATACAAACGTTGAGCTACCCTTCCACTACGGTGAGCTTCACCGTAAATGAACAACGTATCAGTGTACTCTGCGAATGCGAACTCAGGTATCCTGTTACTGCGGTACTAGTCACCGTAATGTCAACAGACGCATTACCAGGAAGCATGAAAACAAAGCAGGTGGAAACGAAGGACATCGCGTCATCGTACCATTTATGTTTGTGGGCAGCCTAACATACCAGTCGAACTCCCTAGGAATCATCCTCCGCTCGACTGAGTAGCTCTTGTTTTCCTTGTAACACGGAACCGAACCGTTTGTGGACACGGGTTCCTGCGTAAAACTTGGTCTACTAAGTCTTCTCTACAGCCTCTAAAAGTGTGCAATATGAACTGTGAAACACCCTGTATGCTTTTTTTCAATTTATCTCCAGGGATTTGCTACTAACAAAATATGTCTGGCAAGAGCAGAGTCTCCGAACCGTTGATGTCATTTTCTTCTGTTTCGGTTTTGTACCATGAATCATCCTACTTCCTTTAATCTTTATACAAGTACTGTTCCTGCACCCTGATGGTAGTAGGCCGTCATGTGTTGCTCCAGTGACGTTTGTTTATTAAGGACCACACAAACCACTTCTCCTCTAAAACTGGGTCCGTAAGTTCGCTGAAATGATAGGTACACTAAACCCTTTTACCTTATAGAGGTTGTGTGTTTATTGCAAGACCAGACACAGACGCGAAATCCATTCTAGACCTTGTAATAAAGCAGCAAACCATTATATTCTAACCATCCTGGTACTGTTTATGAGTATACTAGTGGAGCAGCCTCATACGAGCGCATACACAGTCGTAATTACACGATTAGCGCATGTGTTCTGGAAACCAATAGGACGCTGTGTTCAAATGTGTGTGAATTTCTAAGGCATCAAATTTGCTGAGGTCATCGGTTCCTAGACTTCCACTCTACTTAAACTAACTTAAACTAAACTATGCTAAGAACCACACACAAACCCATGCCCGAGGGAGGACTCGAACCTCCGGCGGGAGGGAATGCGCAATCCGTGACAAGGCGCCCTAAACCGTGCGGCCACTCCGTGCGGAGGACGCCATGTGACTTGCCGGATTGCGGGTCGAAAGCATTGAACTTTCTCCAACTTATCGTTCTCTTCTTTCTGCATCTCTCAACATTTTCTCTTCCCATCCTGATTTTTTTTCTGTACTTGTCTTTGGTTTTTTCATAAATGGTAGTTACTTCTAATTGGTTTACTCAGAGCATGAAGCTACGAAGCATTAAAGGGACACGCTCTTGAATGGGATGCATTTTTAGCATTATCTTTACCCTCATAGTGCAACTGACCTATAAATGAGAGATAGCTCAAAATTCTTACACACAATTATGGTCATTAGTCAAAGTATTTCTCAAAAAATCATTGAGATATTTATTATATTTTGGCACTGCCAACAATATTTATAATAGTATAAAAAACGGAACACTATTTCAGTGCGGTACCATTTTCCTTGGAACCACTGTCTGCACAGCTTGGAAAAAGAGGCAGAGTAGAGAAAAGATTCACGTAAGTTTTTTATGCCTCCAATTTCCTCCCCTGATGCTGATCTGTGAAAAAGACAAGTAATTTATTTTACTACAACAAAAATATTTTAAATTGTAGCTCAAATATCACCGACGTCATCATCATGTTATAAATTCTTCAGGAGGTAGAGGAGGTCATTCTAAATATCTATACCAATTTTTGTTAGTTTAACTTCAGTCCTTTAGGAGAAAAGTGTACCTGAATGATGAAAATTCAAGTTTTCGGGAAATCGCAAAAGAGGATTTACAGATTTTTTAATTTCTCACTATGCTCGTTTAGAACATTCCAGCTGCATACTCCAGTTGTCATCCTGTTTCCTTATCCTCCATACTCCTTCTCTTCATTCTTTTCTTTATCCTTGACTCCTTGGTAGCAGCTTCTGCTGCTGTCTCTGCTTCGGTTGCCCGCCGCTTATCAATAGTAATTAAAGCTGAACCCATATTCCTTCCCGTCTAGATGTTCAGTTTCTTCACAACATTGATCCTTGAAATTGCAGCGTCACTGAATGTTATTATTGGTTCCATTACACCAATCCTCAGCACTGTCAGCCCAACAAATATAGTTTTGGGTATTCTCTCCCATATACAGCTGGTGAAGCTTTCATTTGCATTCTGAGAGGGACCATACATACATTACCTAAGTAGATTTTTATTTCTCAGATCTCTATATATATAGGCCTAATTCTTGTGGGTATATCGTATGCCTGTAGCATTGCTCAACCAGTACTTGCACCACGAATCTTGCCCTTTTGGACACAAACTATGCTGTGGGGATAAATCTGTTGACATGCCTGTACTTTGGTTCCGGGAGTCAGTACCTTCTAGAATACACCTGTGTTAACAATCCGTAACTAAAGACGGAAGAAACAGGAGAACAAAATAATGCTTCACGTATTCTGACGCACTTAAAACTGACAGATGGGCGTAGCTCCTGTGCAACATTACGTTCAACCTCAGTTGTAGAACGAACGGAAAATGATAATGCCCATAAACTTTCCATATTGGAAATCAGCATGTAATACTCTTCTCTATAGATCAGGAATTCTTTTTTTAAATATTTGGTCATTTTCACTAGCATGTCCCCTTAAGTGATGTACTGTAATATACGAGGTGGTCCATTAATCGCGACCGAACCAAATATCTCACGAAATAAGCATCAAACGAAAAAACTGCAAAGAACGAAACTTGTCTACCTTAAAGGGAGAAACCAGATTGCGCAATGGTTGGCCCGCTAGATGGCGTTGCCATAGGAACCCCCATTATTATTACATATTCGTGTGGTACCTAAAGTAATAGGAATGTTTTAGTTGGACCATTTTTTTCGCTTTGTGATAGATGGCGCTGTAATAGTCACAAACATATGGGTCACAATTTTAGACTAACAGTTGGTAACAGGTAGGTTTTTTAAATTAAAGTACAGAACGTAGGTAAGTTTGAACATTTTATTTCGGTTATTCCAATGTGATACATGTACCTTAGTGAACTTATCATTTATGAGAACGCATGCTATTACAGCGTGATTACCTGTAAATACCACATTAATGCAATAAATGCTCAAAATGATCTCTGTCAACCTCAATGAATTTGGCAATACGTGTAACGACATTCCTCTCAACAGCGAGTAGTTCGCCTTCCGTAATGTTCGCACATGCATTCACAATGTGCTGACACAAGTTGTCAGGCGTTGTCCGTGGATCACGATAGAAAATATCCTTCAACTTTCCCCACAGATTGAAATCCGGGGACGTCAGATCCGGTGAACGTGCGGGACATGGTATGGTGCTTCGACGACCAGTCCACATTGTCATGAAATATACTACTCAATACCGCTTCAACCCCACGCGAGCTATGTGCCGGACATCCATCATGTTGGAAGTACATCGCCGTTCTGCCATGCAGTGAAACATCGTGTAGTAACATCGGTAGAACATTAAGTAGAAAATCAGCATACAATGCACCATTTAGATCGATAAAATGGGGGCCAATTATCCTTCCTCCCATAATGCCGCACTATACATTAACCCGCCAAGGTCGCTGATGTTCCAGTTGCCGCAGCCATCGTGGATTTTCTGTTGCCCAATAGTGCATATTATACCGGTTTACGTTACCGCTGTTGGTGAATGACGCTTCGTCGCTAAATAGTACGCGTGCAAAAAATGTGTCATCATCCCGTAATTTCTCTTGTGCCCAGTGGCAGAGCTGTACACGACGTTCAAAGTCGTCGCCATGCAATTCCTGGTGCATAGAAATATGATACGGGTGCAGTCGATGTTGATGTAGCATTCTCAACACTGACGTTTTTGAGATTCCCGGGCCGGCCGTGGTGGTCTAGCGGTTCTGGCGCTGCAGTCCGGAACCGCGGGACTGCTACGGTCGCAGGTTCGAATCCTGTCCTTAGGTTAGTTAGGTTTAAATAGTTCTAAGTTCTAGGGGACTTATGACCTAAGATGTTGAGTCCCATAGTGCTCAGAGCCATTTGAACCATTTTTTTGAGATTCCCGATTCTCGTGCAATTTGTCTGCTTCCAAAATGAGAATTTCACTCTGCAGCGGAGTGTGCGCTGATATGAAACTTCCTGGCAGATTAAAACTGTGTGGCCGACCGAGACTCTAACTCGGGACCTTTGCCTTTCACGGGCAAGTGCTCCACCATCTGCGCTACCGAAGCTTGACTCACGCCCGGTCATCACAGCTTTACTTCTGCCAGCATCTCGTCTCCTACCTTCCAAACTTTACAGAAGCTCTCCTGCGAACCTTGTAGAACTAGCACTCCTGAAAGAAAGGATACTGCGGAGAGGGGGCTTAGCCACTGCCTGGGGGATGTTTCCAGAATGAGAATTTCACTCTGCAGCTGAGTGTGCGCTGATATGAAACTTCCTGGCAGATTAAAACTGTGTGTCCGACCGAGACTCGAACTCGGGACCTTTGTCTTTCGCGGGCAAGTGCTCTACCATCTGAGCTACCGAAGCACGACTCACGCCCGGTCCTCACAGCTTTACTTCTGGAAGGTAGGAGACGAGATACTGGCAGAAATAATGCTGTGAGGACCGGGCGTGAGTCGTGCCTCGGTAGCTCAGATGGTAGAGCACTTGCCCGCGAAAGGCAAAGGTCCCGAGTTCGAGTCTCGATCGGGCACACAGTTTTAATCTGCCAGGAAGTTTCAATTTGTCTGCTATTGATTTGCGGATTACCCGGGACAGCAGCTAAAACACCTACTTGGGCATCATCATTTGTTGCAGGTCGTGGTTGACGTTTCACATGTGGCTGAACAGTTCCTGTTTCCTTAAATAACATAACTAGCCGGCGAACGGTCAAGACACTCGGATGATGTCGTCCAGGATACCGAGCAGCATACACAGCATACGCCCGTTGGGCATTTTGATCACAATGGCCATACATCGACAGGATATCGACCTTTTCCGCAATTGGTAAACGGTCCATTTTAACACGGGTAATGTATCACGAAGCAAATACCGTCCGCACTGGCGGAATGTTACGTGATACCACGTACCTCTACGTTTGTGACTATTACAGCGCCATCTATCACAAGGCGAAAAATGTGGTCCAACTAAAATATTCGTATTTCTTTGCGTACTACACGAATATGTAATAAAAATGCGGGTTCATTTTTTAAAAAACGCAGTTGATACCGTTTGACCTATGGAAGCGCCATCTAGCGGGCCAACCATAGCGCCATCTGCTTTCCGCCTTCAAGCTAGACGAGTTTCGTTCTTTGTAGTTTTTTAGTTTGATACTTATTTCGTGAGATATTTGGCCCAGTCACTATCAATGGACCACCTTGTAGGTTATAATTAATGATGACTGAGGACTGATCTGTTGTACTCGTAACTTTTTTAAGTGAGGGTGTGACGGTATGTGGCTGTTATTCTCTAGGGGACAGCGAAGTTCTGTTGGTATGAAAATACGTTTGAAGTTGTTTCTATTGAGGTTATTTGTGAGCAGGCAATAGGTCCTGTGATTAACGTAGTAGAAGGTAATTGCGTGCCAGAAGAATTCCTTTGTCAGTTATTTTAAGTGACGCTATTTATGTTTCACAGATAACTTTTTGTGGTGGGAGCTGAGGAGGGTACCTTTTTCGATAATGTGGAGATGACTGAGTGATGTTAAACGGTGTATTCTATCCAGTCGCTCTCTCAGGTCATAGCAGAACCGTTACCCATGGTACATGTTACGATGCAGAGTGTCTCCAGTTCAGACAACAACGTGTTTTGTCTTTTGTGAAGGCATGATAAGCAGAGGTCCCATGATGCAAACACGTGGATCGGCGCAGCAGCCGCCTTGCGGTAAGCCAGCCACACAAGCACGCTACCACTGATCTTCCACTGCTTCGCCTTGTCTGCAGTACTTACGTCTAATTTTTATATGTTGTAGGTTTTCAGGAACATAAACTTTAATGAACTTTGTGGCAAACCGTTCCATCATCTTTCGAATGATCTTTTGTCTATTGGCTGAGTTTTAAGCTGTAGTTATTCTCTAATAATTTATGTGGGCGATTTACTTGCTCAGTTGACATTTAGACTGTGTATAAGTTTCAAGTGGTTGCAAGCAAACTTTAATAGTTCTCTGAAAAGAATGACCCAGGTGCGTACCTATTCGTATTTTGTGGAGAATTAAAGTGTTTCTGTAGATTTTGAGGTGTTTAAAGGTGCCCTCTCTCATCTACTGAATAGATCTTTGTCATTTGATGACATTAGTCAATTTGCATTATTCAGCTGTGTAGCAGAATTCTGATGTGCTTTATTTCACTTTTATATATCTTTTGTGGACAAGAATTTTGTTTCGTCTTTGGAAAGAATGCATTAATTTTGTCTTACTGAAGTTTTCTACAATACTTTGTCTTGCAGCTCTGCGTTGTTGAGTGTTTCATTTTGTTGTCAAATAAGAACGTTCATCCTCTTTTTTCTATGTCTGTTCCGTCTGCCTTTTATTGTTCAACGGGCCATTACAGTTCTAATTTTCATCTTACTTGTGTAACTGATGTTCCACTGTTCTGTAGATGAAATAAGTCCATCGTCGATTTACAAGTATTTATTTCTGTTATTTTCTTTCAAGGTGTCACTAAGAGTTAAAAATAATTGCGCAGTTTTATTTCTGACGTGCACTGAACTGTCCGTTCCCCTTCACTCTCTCTTTATAAAATTTTGCTGGCCTGTTTCCAGTGAAATTAATATGCACTTTCTTCTTATCTACATGTTTATGCAGTACGTGACGACCGAACTCCAGTACTCTATCCCATACTGACCCTTTACGTATCGTAACTTTCGTCGCCTTGAAGCGAATTTGTTTTACCTTATACGCCGATAACGAATTCATAAGACGAGTGGTCAGCAGTTGCCAGAAATCAGCACAGAGATGCACTCTTGTCGTCCTATTTCCGTTTCAAAATTAATAGGAGTACTGTACTAACGATCTGCACAAATCCTCTTGAAGCTTTTTATTAATCAAACAAACGTTGAGATCTTTTCATATACAAACCTGACGTCACTCTGTGCTGATTGTTACTGGTTTTTAACCAGCTGTCAGACAGCATTCTCTTGCTCTGTTTGATTTTACGCATATTTAGCGTCATACCGCTATCACATATCACTAGCTGTGCTTCAAAAACATGTACTTCTTTTGCGAGCATACGTGTGCTGTCTGACTGCTTTCACCTCTCGCCCTTCATCATCTCTTGCGTTTAGCACTCCGCGTCCCGCTCACAATTGCAGCGACAGCACGCCACACCCGCTCTTTCCGCCTTCCCCTCTTCCCAGCGATAACGCGTTCTCCCGTCTCCGTTCCCACCCCATTACGCACCTGTAACACACGAGCGTCCGGTGCGTGCAGTGCTGCGACCTTCCTTCCCCTAACGCGTTTGAGCCGCCATTGTGTTTTAGTGACATCACGTTAATCACTGTTCCCTTCCACGGCGTGCATCTGGTCTCTTGCCGTCAGTCTGTCAGCGGAAATATTGTTTACATGCATACGCTTCTGTCGCGCCAAACCACATTTGCATTTTTCATTTTGTGAACTGTTCAAATTCTCGATGCATTCTGTCCCTTCTCTTATGTAAAGTGTCATAAATGGGACCAGAATACGCCGGCCGCCATGACCGAGCGGTTCTGGGCGCTTCAGTCCGGAATTGCGCTACTGCTACGGTCGCAGGTTCGAATCCTGCCCTGGGCATGGATGTGCGTGATGTCCTTAGGTTAGTTAGGTTTAAGTAGTTCTAAGTTCTAGGGGACTGATGACCACAGATGTTAAGTCCCATAGTGCTCAGAGCCATTAGGACCAGAATAGTGTTAGTTGTTTTGTCATTGTGAACACATATTTAACTTACTATTCTAGAGTTTTCCCTTCATGACGATAGTAATATATTTTGTACTTTATTGGTGTAGTTTCACAGTTGACGTCCATAGATTAATGGGTTCAAAATGGTTCAAATAGTTCTAGACTTAGAACTACTTAAACCTAACTAGCCTAAGAACATCACACACAGCCATGCCCGAGGCGCGATTCGAACCTGCGACCGTAGCAGCAGCGCGGTTCCGGACTGAAGTGCCTAGAACCGCTCGGCCACAACTGCCGGCAGATTAATGGGAATCAGTAAATGTTTATGTGCTTTCCTGCCAGAGGGACTTAGAGTGGTATCATTGTGCTGATGAGATAGAGAGCAATGTTTTTACGTAAGATGGTTGGTACTAACAACTAGTCACGGAAGGTTCCCTCAAGCACCTTAGTTTTCTGTTCTTTTATTAACTGTGGCGTAATGAGGTGCCACATCATTTTATTATGCGCTTCTGGTAATTCGATAAGCATTCAGAGGAGTGTGTGTTTCCTACAGTTAGTGAGTATAAGCCGATGATTAGGAAGTTCTTACACAAGGTGCGAACGCTCCACAAATATTTAAGGTCATACCAGATTCTCATTTTGCAATTAGAAATTTTTCCGTTATTCTGAATGGAAATAAGCTGTGTAATATGAGAACAGGTTTAGTGCTTCTGTATTCTGACAGGGGTTAATGCAGATAAGGTATTCTCGTGTTTTGTGGTACACCATCTCTTGGATTTCCTAATTGAAGCCTGCTTTTTATTGAAATTGTCTTAATATGTTTCAATCTGAGGAATTTTCTGCACCTACTACTCATTAATAGTAGATGGAGGACGTAGCAAGATTTTACCTTTTTATAACACCTTTTCAAATGTACTAAATCCATTTCTTATTCAAGTCAAGTGTTAATATTTCCATCAAGTTCATTTATAATGTTTGTCATTAAAATACATTTATTTCATCGAATAAAGTACAGGGTGTCCCACTCAAACCTCCCTGATTTCAAAGACCCAGGAGAAAAGAACTACAGTAGATACGACAGTGCTCCACACTGTGGAGCATCTGAAAGAATTTATTTCTTTATCATTAATACACATCTACATGTGAATCATTTGTAGCTCGAAGAATATCGACCCTGTATTTAATTTATTACCAAGCTCTTTGTAACGTTTCCTCTGTTATTGTTGCACTCGAATTAGTGGTAGGATGTCGCAACATAGGAATATCAACCACTTTGGTCGCATACACACGGTCCTTCGAGAATCCCCACATGAAGAAATCAAGCGACGTAATGTCGGGTGAACGTGGTGGCCACGGAATGGGTCCTCCGCGTCCGATCCAACGATTGGGAAATTTCCTAACGAGGAACTTGCGAACAGCTGTTGACCAATGCGGCAGAGCCTCATCTTGTTGAAAAATGATATTGGGTTGCAGGTCTTGTATCTGAGGGTACACAAACTGCTCCAACATGTCCATAGACACTGATCCATTCACTGTTTGTTCCGCAAAGAAGAACGGTCCAACAATGCTGTAGTGCTTTAGCCTGTACCAGATGTTTAGTTTAGGGCTACCACAAACATGTTCAATGACAACATGCGGATTTTGCGAACCCCAAACCCGAACATTATGCCTATTAATCCTTCCTGATAGATGAAAGGTTGCCACATCTGAGAATAAACAGCTTTCCAGGAAGCCGGTATCCGTATCAATACGCCTCAGCATATCCGCAGCAAATTATTGTCGGTGTGGTTTTTCGTTCGGCGTCAGATGTTGCAGAATTTGCACTTTGTAAGTACACATACGAAGACGCTGGTAAATTACACCATGCAGTGTTGATGGAGGTACATCAAGTTGCCTAGATCCTTGACGAATCGCTTTCTGTGGGCATCTGAGAAACGTTTGTCTGATGTCTTCCACTGCCTCTTCTGAAACTCCGTAACGTGCACCGCCAGAATGTTTCAGAACACTTCCTGTAACCAGCAACTTCCTATACCATTCCTTAATTGTTTTCACATCAGGTGGATCACATTCATACACACGACGATAATTTATTTGCACAGTAATCGGCGATTTTGTTTCTGCAAACCACACTAGTGCTTGCACGTGCAGCTGTGGAGTCGCCATTTTCACTTCATGCGACCATGCTGCCCTCTGTCGACGGTACTTGGCACTTCTGACGCGGTAGAATAAATCATTTGAGATGATCTACAACGTGGTGCATTTTTCACCGTCGTATCTGCTGTGGTTTTTCTCTCCTGGGTCCTTAAAATAAGAGAGGTTTGATTGGGACTCCCTGTATTTTGACCTGCCAATGATAGTTTCTGTTTTGGTATTAGTTCCTCTATGTATCACCGAGTTTAATATTATTTAATATGTACGAAAACGTTACATTGGACCCTGTAGAAAAAATTTTTTGATCCATCAAAATTCATTTCATTATTGTCCTATAATTATTCTCTTAAAATTCTGTCTGATTTAGTAACACTATTACACTCGTGGACAAAAGTTGAACACATAACATTTTACTATTTACTTATCTTATGAAACATTATAAATTATACTACATGTAGATTCAAATGGCTCTGAGCACTATGGGACTTGACATCTGAGGTCATCAGTCCCCTTACATGTAGGTCCCCTCCCTCTTACACGAAATGGAAACCGAATTTTGATGTACAAGGTAGCTCCCAGGCACCGAATATTTAGGGCACTGGTTCAAAAAGAATATTTCAGAGGCCCCAGACAAGCTTTTTCAATTTCCTCCCGGAGTAAATTCGGCTGTGCCTACATGATCCAAAGTGCCTGCCTTTCAGAACTGAGTCATTTCTGTCCGGTTAATGCTGCTGACAAGAGACGCTCTCAGCGCTTTTCTGAGTTTTGCTGGCAAATTCACGGCCATCCGTTTATCGAATAGCGTGTGTTTGAGGCAGAGTAAAACATAGTTGCTTCCCTCTCTTATAACGGGTGTTTTTCGTGTAAAGTAAAGCGTCAGGTTCAGTGCTGCATAACCGGCCACCAACAAAATTTAACATGAACCGCCTCCCGTCCCAACACACTTTATTTAGTTTGTTTGACCCCCAAGACTGTTCTATGCCAAGTAACTTCCTACCCGGGGCGCGCCCCGTGTATCCTGCAAATTGAGATACGTTCCCTTTATTTTACCTAATGTCGTGTTATCTCATTTAACATTAGTCCTGGAAGCCCACCTGGTAAGTTCTGACCACTCGACCACCTGTACATTACCGTCAGAAGTGGGATGCAACAGCTCCCTCTCCCCGCACCTGTACAACATCCTGCGGTCTCACCAATTGCAACAGAAATCACATGTCGGCTTTTTGAAAATCCACACCAGGAAATCAGGTCTTTAGACTTTCGAACTATCCGCACTGGATTTATATTTCGTATATATTCCCTGATTTTTGCTCGCGTTTACTGAGACGCATCTGCAATCCCACGTGATGTTAAGGCAAGCCTACCTACCTCCACTAAAAGGTGGTGGGGTGAGAATCTTTGGCATAAAAGTAACGCCAACCATAAAAGTAACGGCAACAAACAGAAATTGTAATAAAACCACAAACTCAAAACTACCAAATTAGGCAAGGCAGTCGAAAATGTAAGACAGGCTACTTTTATTTTATTGTTTTAAGGAATCATCAAAAGGAAACGACATACAAGCCAAGGAAGATTGCATTTTCTTTAGCTCAATGGGCTAGGCTATCTTGAAATGTAAGTACTTATCAGATCAAAAATCCAATAGAGCTTTTCAAGTTGGAATCAACATTATATCATACTAAGGAGAGTTATTAGCTGTTATTGTGACTGATAGATCATTGAAGTAGTTATGCACAGCAAATTCTTTATGTATTTTGCGTTTCCTCTCAGAATATATACACGTAGAATATGAATGTATCTATCCATCGTATGGTGCTGTATTGTAGCACATAATTAACGTATATGATAGCAGCTATTTATTGCGAATACATTACATTGCAGGAACTAATACAGTTACTGCAACCTATTAAAAAACTCAGCGCTCAAAATTTGAATTTCCGCAGTGGGGACTAATAGAGTTTACGATACATGTTCACAATTGACATTCGGTCTTCGTCACTGTGACTACGTATCTTCTCCAAGGTTTCCAGAAGGACATGTCATCAAGTGTCTTGTGCTAGCTGTAATGACGCGAGCTATTTTCTGTTCCTTTAGCGCTTTCTCACAGCTCTTATAGATCCCCTTTATTCTTTGAATTCTATATACGACGAGACACGATTACGGAAAGGAAATGTTTGTTATTCGCGGTTGAACAAAAAAATGCACCTGCTTGAAATTGGCGTTTTTCACGTACCAGTTTTTTTTCTTTCGGAGGACGAAAGGTGCTTGGGAGGAAAAACACAAAAATTCAAATGAACGTTTGAACGTGTGTGTTTGGAACTTAGCCCCCGAGCATTTCCATTCTGGTGCAAAGACTGTGGAGGTTACGACTTTCCTGGCAGTGAGCAGCTTCAGCGAAGGGTATTCAGCAATTCTGAAGACCATGACAACGATGGACGTCACCCTGGGACTCCATTCGACGCAGTTCGCCAAGCATTCGGGCGACCACCGGATTCAAGTGGCCGAAAACCGCTTTGTCACCGGCCGTACGAGCGGCTCTGGAGTAGCGCGGGATGGCCCAGATCGAGCAGAACGCGCTCTGTAAGGAAGAGGGAGGACTAGTTTATGGACCCGGAATAGCATACTGAACGTAAGTTGCACAATATTACATTTATATGTAGTCAAAACATCAAACGCGTTTTTCTCGAAATTACTTCTTTTTATCGCGTGGTATGGTAACTTCAAATCTACTGAACCGATTGGCATGATTCTTTTTTTCCGACGAAGCTAACTAAATTGTCTAGGAGTTGTACCACTTTTACTCCGATCCATCAACTATAAATATTTTTACTAGGCCGACGAAGTGAAAAATTGATGAGAAAAATCCTATTTTTTCAAATAGCCGACATTTTGTTTACTATGGTCCAAATAACTTAAGCGAGGTACAACTCCTAAAGAATCTTACATACTTCGCTAACGTCAACTTAGTTTTGATTTCAGACGAGCCGGCTAACCTGTGACATACCGCGAGTGGAGGTCTACATCGAAATTTTGTTTCGTCCCGACGGCACTTCCGCCTTAGTTCTTCGATATTTCCGATAGGAAAAATTCCAGTTTTTAGAGGAAATATCAACAAACATTTTGACATAATTTGACATTGATAGCTACAACACATCTCGAGTAAAAAATTCTCAAAGAACATGGTTTTTTCGGGACAAAAATAGTAAACCTCCCCTTAAACGCATATTATTTGCGGGCTGTTTCGCTATTTGGAAGACAGCCAATTCATAGGCGTTTCTTGCACTTCTTCATCCTACTTCTGCATTTCTTTTCTCATGTTCGCTGCCCTCCTCAACTGTGAACGTCCCACATTGCAAGCACGTAACATAAAGGATGAAGGAGGCCACGATTATATCGTGTCTTTGTTCGCCATAGCAGTAAGAAATCAATTGCAATACAAATCTATCAGTATGAAATACCCGTAATAAAATGTAACGGTATTGTCTGCATCTCGACTATATAGCAATAACATGACAAATTTATCATCGAAAGCATTGTAAAGACTCTGAAAAAAATTAAATTTGCCCAATCTGACCACTAGGGCTGGTATTTACTCACCTAAACGTGTACACGGTGTCAACTTCCTCTCATTATACCACCGGCTAGACACTTTCATTACTTTAAATTCGCTGCTAGCTTAATATACCCGTCATTTCTCGCTCTGTCGCACTGTAGTGAAAATCGAATTCATCTTACAACCTCCTGTAACAATCAAATTGTTCTGTTTTTGGGTTAAATAACTAAACCATGATTTTGAAAGTACTCGTTATATAGGGATTGTATGTGGTAACGTTCAAAACGCACTCTGTCTCATTAACTACTGTCAATATTTAGTGCCTAACGGTGTAAAAGTAGTGCCACACGCCATTTACTTTAACGACAGGCAAAAAACACGCAGAATTAAAACGTTATTGAAAAATAATAGGGTAGTTGTCAACAAAAATAGCACAGCCACAAGTCTTCCTAGTAGCAAGTCGTACCATTATGGTAAATGTCAATTGCGTGAACTATAACGAGACAATCTCAAGCCTGATAGTAGTCATGATGACAGTCAAGATCCACTCCAAAGACTCCACAAGATAGAAACCGAGCCTGCTGGACTGTAATCACTCATAGGGACAACTAGCTATCCAACCCCTAGAGTAGCCCTACTGAATTTCAAGGTACTTGCAACTTTATGGAAATTGGTATGGCACATTTATCCAACAGCCACATTACCAGTTTCCGAATACTAAATCATACACTTATCATGACTGGTATTACCATTACCAGATAAACGTTTCTCAGATGCCCACAGAAGTCAATTAACACTCAGTTACAGACCAAGTTTAATCTGTTCTGATCATCACTACGCAACCCCAGAAGACAAGCTTTGAATGAATGGGCAAACATTCCTCTTGTGTCAGATTAAGAGTGTCCACACGTCGTTGTACGTGATCACCAGTCACATCACACGGAGATAGTCCCAAACCTTTGCGATCAAAATTGTAGCGGTGGTATAGGATTCTAAACTGAGTGTTTGTAGAAAGGAAATAATTGTCACAAATAAATAATTCGACGGTACGTGTCCGTAAATTTCTTGTTCGTAAATTGCTCGTTTTTCATGCTCACCGCTCCTACACTGGACCCGCTAGCTTGGAAAACAAAGCATGGCCGCCGTTGACGTCATCGTATGTTTACAGTATTCGACTAGTTGTCGAAAACTGGGTATTCGTTGAAGGTACGCAATGGTACTGTGCAGCAGAACTTGGTTCGCTGAATTAACAGGGGAAAATTTCGTAACAGATACAGCCCCAGATGAGAAAAATTCATCGCCACGAATATACATTTAAAAGAAAAGGACTTGTTCAGACCACAGAGGATCTCTACGAAGAATTATTCCCAAAATCGAATGTGATGAGATGTTGTTGCATCATGTGGCAGAAGACTCGTCGATGACCATACGTCACCTTGCATGTGAAATGCACATTTCAATGAACATAGTGTGAGGAGTACTGGTGCAGTAGCAAATATGCCTCTGTGTACAGGCAATCATTTTGAAACCAGTGTTTCATTTTGTCAAAGAATTGTCCATTTCAGTGCCTAATTTCCTGGTTCGCGGTGGGGGATCCTTCAACTGCTTTCATACCCATGTCGGGAATGACGAAAATCTATGCGTCATAGTCGTCTCGGCTTTCCGTCAGTGATTCTGTATCATCTTTGTGCATATATTCCAGTCTCTGTCTTCCGCTACTGTCTTACCCTCTAGATTACAGCTCCCTCTAATACCAGTGAAGTAATTCCTAATGTCTTAACATGTGTCCTCTCTCCTGTCCCCTCTTCTTCTGTGATATCCATATGTTCCTTTCTTCGCCGATTCAGAGGAGACCGTTTTACAACTGTCTATGTTTCACTGCTATACAATTCTGTGGCCCAAAAGTATATTCTCATAAATTTATTCCTTGGATTAAAGCTGATGTTTGATACTAGTAGACTTCCCCAGTCAGGTATTTCCTCTTTTCCAGTGCTAATGTGCTTTTTATTTCCCCCTTGATCTGCGCGTAGTGTGTTGTTTTGCTTCCAAATTAGATGATTTCCTTCTGCTGTTTCGTAGTCCCTCAATTTTGAGGTTAAATTTACGGCTATTCGATTTTTGCTACTTCTCATTACTTTTATCTTTCTCCCCTTTACTCTCAGTTCTCATTATCTAACCATTACACTTACATTCCGGTTAACACATCCTGTAATTCCTCTGCACTTTCACTGAGGATAGAAGTATCATGAGCGAATCTTATCATTGGCGACCTTTCACCCTAAATTTTGATTCCACGCTTGAACCTTTCTGTTTCTCACATTGCTTTTCGGTCAATGGTAGGGGGGAAAGACTGCATCTCTGTTTTATACGGTGTGTAATGCGAACACTTCGTTCTTTGTCTCCCATTCTTATTGTTCCCTCTTGGTTCTTGCACATAGTGTGTATATTATCTGTCTTTCCCTATTGCTTACTCCTACTTTTCTCAGAAATTAGAACATCTTGCAACATGTTACATGGTCGGCCGCTTGTACTTTGTCTACAAATCCTTTGAACGTGTGTTGATTTTTCTTCACTCTTGCTTCCATTATCAGTCAGAACCACCTCTGTGGTGCCTTACCTTCCCGAAAGCCAAATTGGTACTCATCTAAAAGACCCCCAGTTTTGTTTTCATACTTCTATTTACTGTTAGTCTCAGTAAATTGGATGCATCAGACGTTAAGCTCGTTGAATGATAGTTTTCGCACTTATCTGGCCTGTCTACTTTCGGGAACGTGCGAAAAACCTGAAGATATCTACAAGCTCATAGATTCTGCACACCAACTTCAATAGTCACTTGATCACCATTCCCCCAAAGATTCAGAAATTCGAAAAGAATGCTATGGATCCCTTGTGCCTTATCTGATCACAAGTATTCAAAAGCTTTACTAATACTTGCTGCCCCGTCTTACATATCAACATATTTCTTTCATATTGACATATTTCTTTCATAGTAATCCTTCCTCTCGTAGAGGCCTTAAATACACTCTTACTGCCTATCCACTTTCTCCTCTCATTTTAACAATGAAATTCCTCTTGTAACGTTGTTGTTGTCGCTCTTGCTTTTAATTTCACCAAAGGTTGTTTTGACTTTTCTATATGCCAAACCAATTCCTCTACAAGCATTTTTTTTTTTATTTCTTCACATTCTTCCGCATTCATTACACCTTGGTTTCCCTGTATTTTCAACCAATTTCATTCCTTAGCTACACAATTCCTGTACATATCTTTTCCTGAACTTCCTTGTACTTCCATTTTTCATTGATCAATTGAAGAATTTCTTATGTTGCCCAAGGTCTCTTCGCAGTTACCTTTCTTATACCTAAAACTTCCGTGATTACCTTATTTAGAAACGTACATAACTCCTCTACTGGACTGCCTACAGCGACATTCGTTATCACACTGTCTAGAGACTTCCTCAATACTTTCGTACCCCACTTCCTTGCACAGTGATTTTTCCAGGCAGGTCTCTTAAACTGCAGCTTAGTCTCCATCACTACTAATGAGAATCGAGTCTGTATCTATTCCTGGCACGTCTTACAATCCAGTCCTGATTTCTGAATTTTTCTCTTTCTGCGATGTAACCTAGCTGCATTCTTACCACGTCTCCAGACCTTTTCCATGTTCATCTCCTCCTCCTGTGGGTTTTAAACAACGTTTTCGCCATTGCCCTCTGAAATTTATTACAGGACTCAGCTGCTCGTTATCCTCTCTCATTTCTCTATGAAGCCCTCCATAGTTATTAGTTTATCATCTTCCTTTACATACCGAATTACCCGTTCAGTATCCTCATACGCTTTCAGCATCTCGTCATCTTCTGCTTGTGATATCAACGTGTATACATGAATTATTGCTATCGATGTTGGTTTCCTTGGATTCTGTTGAGAACAAGCCTGTCACTGAATCGTGTGCAACAACTCACTCTCTGTCCTATTTTTCTGATCATAATTAATCCTACTCCTTTTACACCACTTCCTGCTGCAGCTGATATTAACCCTCATTGTCTGTGTTATGGGGTAAAGTCAAGCACTGGCACGCCAGTCGGGAACGACAGAGCACAGAAAGCAGTGAGAATCGCAATCGCACGCTTACCGACTTCCCTTCCAGGACGACAACGCGACAGCTGCGGCTCCCATGTGAAGAGAACGTGAGTGCCACAACTGACTGGTAGCGGCCTGGTTCGACAGAAGCTCCAGTGTTAGGCACTTGTATAGCAGCGTGACCATTAAGCACTTCATTTGTACTCTATATATAGCACAGACCTGGATTCGCCTCTTCTGAAGAAGACTGATCATTTTGTACGTCGCCATTTGCTTGTGACACATTTCAACGTTAAGTATTGTAACAGTTCTTGTTGCAATAAAACTCATTAATATGAGTTGTTTGCTTGTTTATCCCTCCACACCTACAAATCTTTAACCTGTCCCATCCTCTGTTATGCCAGTCCTGCCTGGATATCTGCCCCCCCCCCCCCAAATTCTATAAATCCCTCCAGATCCTTGAGCGTCATGCACTCCACCTCGCCTTCCGTATACGCCTCCCGTCCCCCACGCGGATCCTCTATGATCTCATTCCTTTCCCCCATCTGCTCCTATTCCTCGAACATATCCTCACCCTCTACACCTCCCGCCGTCTTGAACCCCCTCTCCTCTCCCATCCCCGCCCCCTGCCACGTCTTCACAGTTGTGTCCCCCCTACTCTCCATCTCTACACCCTACATCTCCTTTCCCAAGGTGGCTTCCATCAACTCCCCCTCCCGGATGATGCCCTCTCTCCCTCCATTTATCCTTCCTATAAACTCTGATCCTTACCCCCCGTCCTTTCCTCCGTCCTTTCCCTGGGCTCCCTCTTCCTTCCCCCCTTCCATCCTGTATTTTCTCCCTGCCTACCCTCTCCCTATCTCCTTTCTCCCCCCCCCAGTCCTTTTGTACTCCCCTCCTCTGCCTTCCCCACTCCCTGGCACGTCTGCTCACCCCCCCCTCCCTCTCATGTATCATCCTCTTCCATTGGCTCCTTTCCCCCCTCCCCCTTCACTTTTCCTCTACTCCCCCCCCCCTTTTCCCGTCATCTGACCAGTTTCCCCCCCACCTGCTCTCGGGTGTGGTGTGTCCTATTTGTGCCAATTTTTTAGTGCAGTGTTTAAGTGAGTGTTCAGGGTTGTGCATCTTTACACAGTGTTGCGAACAGAAATCATGCTGTCGCTGGGTGTGCTTTTTATATCTCTTGCGAACAGAACCCAGACTGTCGCCGTGTTTTTTAGTTGTCTGTCTATTATTTTTTTGCTTCCTGTGTATTTTATTAGCATCATCCACCCTGTGTTTTATGCATTAAGCTCCAGCATTTTCTGCCATTTTACCTTTAAGTCACCGATTTTATTGCCAACTGATATTATTTTTTAAATTATCTTCATATTTTTGAAACAAATTCTGTAGGCTGAAGAGCGGCGTAATAAGCTGCTGCCAGCCCGCCCCCTCTAGGGGGAATCGAAACTCAATAAAGAAAAAAAAACTTGTTTATCTAGCGAACCGATTAGGCAGGATTCCTAGACACAACAAGATCGCTGGCGAGGTGAACGAATACAATAGCGACAACTTGTTAACAGATCCGCTAGCTGCCACAGATGTTGTTTTCTCGTGGACTTTTGTGTTTTGCTAGCGCCTTAATTCTACCTTGTCTTTTCTTTGCAGGGGTGTGTTTACATGTTTTCAGTGTCTCTTATTGTGTTTTTTTTTTCTATCCAGTGTTTTCAGGTGGGCGTTGCAAAACTTTTCTTTTCTTGTGTTCTTATTTTTATTGCTTGTATTGTCTGTTTGTAGCATTTGCCCTTTCCAGAAAAAGCAGTCCACCTCTCCCACCACCGATCAGGCGTCTCAGCTGCAAACTATAGATGATGCTTGGTTTGGTTTGTGGGGAACCCAAGTGCAAAGTTATCAGCGCCCGTACAAATTCCCAATTTTTGCTCAGTCCAAACTCGCCACTTTCACGAACGATGATAAAATGGTGAGGACAACACAAACACCAAGTTATGTCGAGGCAGGTGAAAATCCCTGACCCCGCCGGGAATCGAAAGCGGGACCCCGTACTCGGGAAGCGTGAACGAGACCGTGAGACCACGAACGGCGGACGCAAACTATAGATGCAACGCAGCTAAAACAGATGCTTAAGTTCAGATGCAGCGCATTGCAACCATTGTCAATACGGTGTAGCAGTTACTCGCAAACCAAGCCACGAATGCAGCGCCACAAGCTACGACTGTAGCTCTAAGTGCCACACCGCGTTTTCGCCAGTTTAACGAGAAAGAAGAGGAACGGCTATCGTGGTTGCAACACTATGAAGCTCACATCATTGCTCACAAAGTGCCATGTGTTGTGAAACATTACAACGGCAGGAAGTGCAGTTTTTCGTCTCATTCAGATGCTGTCCCCTACCGCTAATCTGAGTGAACTTTCCTGTGATCAAAAGTTCAAATGTGTGTGAATTCCTAAAGGAGCAAACTGCTGAGGTCATCGGTCCCTATACTTACACACTACTTAAACTAACTTAAACCAACTTATGTTCAGTCTGGAACCGCACGACCGCGACGCTCGCAGGTTCGAATCGTGCCTCGGGCATCGATGTGTGTGATGTCTTTAGTTTAGTTAGGTTTAAGTAGTTCTAAGTTCTATGGAACTGATGACCTCAGATGTTAAGTCCCATAGTGCTCAGAGTCATTTGAACCATTTGAACCAACTTATGCTAGGAACAACACACACTCCCATGCCCGAGGGAGGACCCGAAATTCTGGCGGGAGGGGCCGCGCAATCCGTGACATGACGCGTCAAACCGCGCAGCCACTCCAAGCGGCTTCCTATGATCAGTTTGTAGGTTCTCTTTCTAACTATTATGACCAACAAGTGAATGTGGTGGCAGCTAGTTACCAAGTCTTTCTTTGCAAGGAAAGGTCAGACAAACTTATCGTTAATGGGTATCAGATTTCGAGCGTATGACGAGGAAATGCAAATTCAAATGAGCTTGTGGTGCTTTATATTCAAATGTTATATTTCGTGATGTGATCGTGTACAGTGTAACTGATCTCAAACTTAGAGAACAGATTCTGAAACAGTCAGATCTATCATTTCATTATGTAATGTAAATTCTAGATCAGTATGACTAAAGTGATATAGCGGCCCGTAAATTTGAGCAGCCACCAACTTGTCGGGTTGAGTCGTCCCTTGCTCGCGACCGGCCCAGTAGGGAGCAACAGAGTGCGTGCACCAAGCTGCGTAAACAGTTCTCTAAACAGGTGGCTACATCAGTGAATAGAATTAAGTCATTCCCTTGCTGCTATTCACGGCATAAACCGCAAGATTGCCCATCCAGACAAGCACAGTGTTAAGCTTGTGGCCAGGAAGGTCACGTACAACTCGCATGTTCGCAACGGAACAAACATAATAACTCTGCCCACTCAAAAAAATCTATTCACAAGGCCCATGTAATCAATGCAGTTTATTCAAAGCCTGCTACAGGAATTAACAAACCTAGCAAGCAAATAGTTTCTACAGTGCTACTGCAGTCCCACGAACTTTTTGTTCATTTGCATCTTAGTGGAAAACGTGTGAAATTTCAGTTGAACACGGGTGCCTCTGTTAAATTTCTGGATCGTAACACATATGAACTTTTACGCTCCCCACGCCTGTCTAAAACTAGTACGCACTTGGACGAGACATTCCCGTTCTCACAGAATATTGCCTACCGTGTATCATTTACATGCACGAACTTTGACTTTCACTGTACTACAGTTACGTGATCGTGAGAACATATTTGGCCTTGATTCGTATGATTTGTTTGGCTTTCAAATTAAGGGGAATTTGTTGTCAGTGACTCCATTCAATGCAAAAGACAGTATTGCTAGCTTGCTGAAAGAATTCCCTAAACTCTTTTCTGAAGGTTTAGGCAAGGCTAACAATTTTGTTGCATGTATTATTATGAAAGACAATGCTCAGCCGAAATCTTGCTGGCCAAATCTGTTCCCATTGCGTTATGGGACAAAGTAGCTGCTGAACTTAAAGAATTGCAAGATAGTGGAGCTGTTGCGTCCATACAAGGTAGTCAGTGGGCAAGTCCATTGGTTTTGCTCCCCGAAACCTCTAGGTCGCATTCACCTGTGTTGACTTGAAGTCTACAGTCGACCCACAAACTGTGATTGAGACTTATCAACTGCCATGCCTAGAGGACCTCATGGACAGATTAGGCGCTGGTTGCTACTTTCCCAAAATTGATGATGAAGAATCTCAAAAAGTGTGTGTTATGAACACTCATTTGGGCTTGTTTGAGTATTTGTGTCTCCCTTTTGGCAGTGCTTATGCACCCGCCATTTTCAAAAATGGTTCAAATGGCTCTGAGCACTATGGGACTTAACAGCTGTGGTCATCAGTCCCCTAGAACTTAGAACTACTTAAACCTAACTAACCTAAGGACATCACACACATCCATGCCCGAGGCAGGATTCGAACCTGCGACCGTAGCAGTGGCGCCCCGCCAGTTTCCAACGGTATTTGGAACAGCTGACTGCTCAAGTACCAAACTGTTCAAACTATTTGGACGACACAGCCTTAGCAGTTCCTACACCTGAAGAACACATTGCAAATTTGCGTGCTTTGTTTCGTGTGTCCCTGATGCAGAACTAAAGTGTAGACTGGACAAGTTCGATTTTTTTAAACCTGAGTTTCAGTATCTTGGTCATGTTATAAACAATCAAGGTGCATATCCTCTTCAGCCACAATTGCTAGCCATACGAGACCTTCCAGTTCCTTGCAATGTTACGAAATTGCAGTCAGTCTTAGGGAAAATGAATTGTTATATTCGATTCATACCGAATGCTGCACAATTCACAGCTCCATTGCATCGCTTGCGTTGCAAGAACGTCCCATTTGTTCGGACAGATGAGTGCCAAGTAGCTTTCCAGAAACTTAAAGATGCACTGCTCAGTGATCGATGCTTGTTTCACTTTGATCCTGACAAACCAGTTGATGCTTCCTTTTACGGTACTGGTGCCATGCTTTTGCTAGGATTTGGTGATAAAGACAGGCCTATTGCTCTCGCATCAAAAGTGTTGCCCTTAGTTCAGTGTAACTATTCACAAATAGAGAAAGAGGCATTTCCTATTGTGTATTGTGTCACCAAATTCCACCACTATTTATATGGCAAAAAACTCTACTTAGTAACGGATCACAAGTCAATGCAGTCCTTGTCTCATCCGATGAATTCGGTTTCTGTAAGAACGCCCAAAAATTCAAAACACCGGCTTTGGTGTTGCCTCAACACCAGTACGAGATTGTGTACCGTCCGACAGCTCAACATGGTAATGCGGACGCACTTTCAGGTCTTCAGATTGACCCTGATACAGGCTTTAACGCTTCTGCTGCATCTCGTTGTCACATCGATGCTCAGGATAATGAATTGCTTCAATCCTTTCCTCTGAACTACAGGAAAATTGCACAGGCCACGGAAGATGATTCAGATTTGAACATTTTGTTAAAATACATTGGCACATCTTGGCCTCGCTCACTGCATAGCATAAAAAACTCCGTAGTGCGGTGATACTGTGCACGTCGGCATAGCTTCGCTATACGGCAACAGATTTGAACATTTTGTTAAAATACATTGGCACATCTTGGCCTCGCTCACTGAATAACATTAAAAACTCCGTAGTGCGGTGATACTGTGCACATCGGCATAGCTTCGCTATACGGCAAAGTGTGATGCTTGTTTGAACTGACAGTGGACAGTCATGTTTGTAGATCCCCAAAGCTTTTCAAAAAGAAATGTTGCAGTTATTTCACCAAGAACACTGGGGGATTGTTCGTATGAAACCGTTAGAGCATCGACACTGTACTTGACAGGGTATGGACACCCAAATAGAACAGATAACGTCACAGTGTCACGCATGCTGGAAAATCAGTCCGCTCCGCCACAAAAGCCGGCCGCTGTGGCCCAGCGGTTCTAGGCGCTTCAGTCCGGAACCGCACTGCTGCTACGGTCGCAGGTTCGAATCCTGCCTCGGGCATGGATGTGTGTGATGTCCTTAGGTTAGTTAGGTTCAAGTAGTTCTAAGTTATAGGGGACTGATCACCTCAGATGTTAAGTCCCATAGTGCTTAGAGCCAATTGAAACATTCGCCACAAAAATTCTATGCCTGGCAATCATGGCAACGTGTGCACATAGTCTTTGCGGTACCTTTGTGGAACACTTGTTGGTTGATTGTGGTTCACTGTTACAGCAAGTTTCCTTTTGCTGCGCCAATGAACTCGACAACGTCACGTAGCACAGTTCAGGCATTGTCCTCCATTTTTTGCCTCGAAGGTTTGCCTGAAGTCATAGTGTCGGATAACGGCTCTCAGTTCACGTCAAACGAATTTGCAACATTCTATGAACGCAGTGGCGTACAGCATCTAACTACTGCACCGTTCCACCCTCAATCCAACGGCGAAGTTGAACGTTTTCTTAGAACCTTCAAGCAGCGGATGGCCAAACGTCGAACCGCACACACCAGGGATAAAACATTGCAACTGTTTCTCGCGTCCTGTCGTTCGCATCCACGAGATGGACCATCCCCGGCGGAATCGCTTCACGGCCGCCGCCATCGGACACTGCTCCACCTGCTCCATCCCCCTCATCATCCGGCGCCGAAGGAAGGCCGCTAGTATCGCATCGCTCCGCATGCATTTGTGTTTTTCAGGGTTTTCAGCGACAGCAGACGGTAGGTGCTCGGCGAGATCCTTTGTCGACTCGGCGCATACATGTACACTACTGGCCATTAAAATTGCTGCACCAAGAAGAAATGCAGATGATAAACGGGTATTCATTGGACAAATATATATTTACTAGAACTGACATGTGATTACATTTTCACGCAATTTGGGTGCATAGATCCTCAGAAATCAATACCCAGAACAACCACCTCTGGTCGATGGTTCAAATGGCTCTGAGCACTATGGGACTTAACATCTATGGTCATCAGTCCCCTAGCACTTAGAACTACTTAAACCTAACTAACCTAAGGACAGCACACAACACCCAGTCATCACGAGGCAGAGAAAATCCCTGACCCCGCCGGGAATCGAACCGGGAACCCGGGCGTGGGAAGCTAGAACGCTACCGCACGACCACGAGCTGCGGACCACCTCTGGTTGTAATAACGGCCTTGATACGCCTGGGCATTGAGTCAAGCAGAGCTTGGATGGCGTGTACAGGTACAGCTGCCCATGCAGCTTCAACACGATACCACAGTTCATCAAGAGTAGTGACTGGCGTATTGTGACGAGCGACGTGCTCGGCCACCATTGACCAAATGTTTTCAATTGGTGAGAGATCTGGAGAATGTGCTGGCCAGGGCAGCAGTCGACAGCAAACTGTCACGATTGGCCTCGTAATACACAAACAGTTCCCCACACGTGGTCCTTCGTTGCTCTTCACGGACTTGTGTTAGGCAGCGAGGAACCCAGTGGGCACACGCCTTTGAGTAGTCCAGTTGCTGGACGAGTGTAACAGAACTACCAGCGAAGACGTCCAGTGGTGCCGCGATATGTTTGATTTTGCTCCGTCGATCACCTCAAATGAGAGTGTCCGCACGTTTCAAAATTGCAGGAGTCACAGTTGGGTGCAGCCAGTCGTCAAGCGGGAGATTAGGCTGATTTTGTGCGATCTTATTACGATAATGACAAAAAAAATGGTTCAAATGGCTCTGAGCACTATGGGACTTAACTTCTGTGGTCATCAGTCCCCTAGAACTTAGAACTAATTAAACCTAACTAACCTAAGGACATCACACACATCCATGCCCGAGGCAGAATTCGAACCTGCGACCGTAGCAGTCCCGCGGTTCCGGACTCCCCGCCTAGAACCACTAGACCACCGCGGCCGGCACGATAATGACAGACATATTGCCTAACGACTCACCGTGCTTTTGTTGAACGCCAAGTCTCAATATACATAGTGCAAGCTCCTATGAATATCTGCGACGCTCTGGCTTGCCTCCAAAAAACACGCAGTGCCAGCTCTCTGCTTGGAACATACCTCTATTACAGGCGCCATTTTAAAGGGTACATATAGCAGCGCCACCCATCGGTACTATATGAGCTGAAGAGACAATATTTCGCGATGTCCCACAAAAAACTTCCAGTTTTTTCAACCGATATCGGCCAAAAAAAAAGGTGTTGCGCCACTTAATGAACACCACTCGCAGCATCATATCCTGTTCTCAAACCGAATATTTATTTAAGTACCACAGCGTTTTACCAAGTATGATTCTATGATAGCAATGTCCCCTCTTCTTCTTCGACCTTGAACTGATCTGTACACTCAGTAATACGGGGTTTACAGGAACTATATGAGCTGAAAAGACAATATTCCGCGATGTCCTACAAAAAACTTCCAGTTTTTTCAACCGATATCGGCCAAAAAAAAGGTGTTGCGCCACTTAATGAACACCACTCGCAGCATCATATCCTGTTCCCAAACCGAATATTTATTTAAGTTCAAAATATGGTTCAAATGGCTCTGAGCACTATGGGACTCAACTGCTGTGGTCATAAGTCCCCTAGAACTTAGAACTACTTAAACCTAACTAACCTAAGGACAGCACACAACACCCAGCCATCACGAGGCAGAGAAAATCCCTGACCCCGCCGGGAATCGAACCCGGGAACCCGGGCGTGGGAAGCGAGAACGCTACCGCACGACCACGAGATGCGGGCCATTTATTTAAGTACCAGAGTGTTTTACCAAGTATGATTCTATGATAGCAATGTCCCCTTTTCTTCTTCGACCTTGAACTGATCTGTACAGTCAGTAATACGGGGTTTGCAGTTTCATTTGGACTCCCAACCCCAGTACAACTCAGCATTTTTCACATTAACAAACCATTCTCTGAGTTTGGAGACGGTATAAGAGAAAGGAAAAATTCTTAAGACCGGCTTTTTAAACAAAATTTCAGTCAACAAGTATGAAGTACCACACGGTAACGAAAAATATCACCTGCCTCGAGATGACTGGGTGTTTGTGTTGTCCTCATCATTTCATCATCATCCAGGAAAGTGGCGAAATTGGACTGAGCAAAGATTAGGTAATTGTACGGGCGCTGTTGACCACGCAGTTGAGCGCCCCACAAACCAAACATCATCATCATCAACGAAAAATAAACTTAATTCATGAATAATTGCGTACAATGAAACACACTCATGTTTGTCTTCAATGTGGAGATTGTGGAAGTACGCCTTCTAATCGTTCTCTGTCTCTTTTTATTTTGTCTTGTTTACCCTCTTAACAGCTCTGGACGTGTTAACGTGCGGGCCTTTGTACCTGTCCCTGTGCGCCCTGAACGTGTTTACACCCGCCGCCAGTCCTTCTACCTGCTACTCTACGCATTGCCACGTTCAGAGTACCAGGTAGAAAGACTGATGGCGCGCGTAAACACGTCAGAGCACACAGGGACTGGTACAAAGGAGCGCTCGTTAACACCTCCAGAGCAGTTAAGGGGTTAGCAATAGAACCTATAAATACGGCTCTTTCCTAATATCTGTATGATTATTTGTATCGTCTTATTACTGCCTGTGATTTTGCATTTCTTCTTTTTATGCAGCATTTTCTTACAATCTGTCAGTTTCCTAACGCGTAATTACTGCCAACAATGTGCGAAATTTTTTTGTATTTCATTTTATGCCGTGGCAATGTAGCACCAGTAATCCTGCAGGCTCCTCACGTTTTTCCTCGACGTCTCGTATTATGTATAGTTGCCCAGTAAGAAGCGCTTTTTAATGTTTGGATACGGTATTCTGTCCGGAATCGGTATATCTTCTCTTATTGTTGGTTGGTTGGGTTGGGGAAGGAGACCAGACAGCGTGGTCATCGGTCTCATCGGATTAGGGAAGGATTGGGAAGGAAGTCGGCCGTGCCCTTTCAGAGGAACCATCCCGGCATTTGCCTGGAGTGATTTAGGGAAATCACGGAAAACCTAAATCAGGATGGCCGGACGCGGGATTGATCTTCTCTTATTGTCTCAGCTATCTTCTTCAGACCAGTAGCTCTGAAACGTGTAACAAAATGGGCCAAGTGTGACACAGTTGTTCATCTTAAAACTGCCATACAAGCAACATGGTTACAAAATACCCCTGATGGCGCCTGGAGCCGATACAAGGAACCACTGTCCGTAGTTAACATCACCAGTTGACAGCTGCTGGCTAGCTAGCGGATGCTGCGGTTATGTAGGACAAGCTTCCTATGTCGTTCAAGTTTTACTACTGACGCCATGCTTCGTCCCCTGCTTCGGTGTGGGTCCGCACATGGTTTTCCACCCTTTGTTACATGTATTTTACTTGCTGTTTTATCTTTCTGCACTGGATATTTTACTGACACTTGTCTCAATCTATTTTTGCCTGGGCGCTAGAGACCTTGCCGCCATGGGCCCATACCGCCATTCCCATCCATCCATATATGACAAGCTTAGGCTACCGTACCACACGTAAATGGTAGAATAACCTAATAATGTTATATAGCTTGTATACTCTCTGTTGGATTATTCTACCTATCACATATGGAACAGTGAATGGAGCTTTCCCTTTATAATGCCTAGAATCCACTAAATAGTCAGCAATTGTCGACTGATACTTGTTGGTTCGCACGCCACTCCATGAACCGGCTCCCTGCCCGTCTTCAAGGAATTTTTGATCTGTTGATGGTCGCTTAGAGTGAAACCGGTTACCAGAATGAGCAAACAAATAACTGTTGCGATCTAGAGAATTGATACTGAGGAATTTGATCTATCTACAGTATTCTACTAAACTGAGAATCTTAGTACAGATTAATCCTAATTTTATTTATTCTATGCGAGCATTCGTGTAGAATGGAACTACAATTAAGCTTATTCGCTACACATAAAACGCAATCTGCTGGCTGACTGACTGACTGGCTCATCATCGTCCAGCCCTAACAGCTAAAGATAGAAACTTGAAGAGATTTTTCGATATTCCAACCCTGAGGGGGTGAAATAGGGGATGAAGTGTTTTCTTGAAAAATCTGCACCTACATCTACATGGATGCTCTGCAAATCACATTTAAGTGTCTGGCAGAGGGTTCATCGAATGTAGTAGCTATTCAGGCAATTTTGAAGCTAGATCTACAGAAATTTTTATTTGGTTTCTTGGTCAGAAATTAAAAATGCATGGTTTCAACATTTTTATAAATTTAACCTTATGGGGGGTTAAATAGAGGGTAAAAGCTTTTTTTTCAAAATATGTCATTAATAAAGAACTACTAAAGTATTTTTAAAGCAACATCTATGAACATTGGTATTTGACTTCTTGGTTACAAATAAAAAAAAAACGTGTTTCAGTGATTTTGGAAATTGATCACTTAAGGAGGTTAAATAGAGGATGAGATGTTTTATGAAAATATTTTAGTATGAAAGCATTTTTAAAGCTTAATCTATGAAAATTTGAATACGGTTTCTCAGTTAAAAAATTCTTGTTTCAATGTTTTTTGGAAATTCAACCCCTATGGGGGTGAAATAGGATTATAGTGATTCACTGACTTATCGTCATCTAGCCCAAACTGCTCTGGATAGAAACGAAGTTTAGAGTGAGTGTGTATCTTGTACCGTAAGCATCGTTTAAGATGGGATTCTCCGAAAAAAAAAATTATGTGTTTCAGTGTTTATGGAAATTCAACCCCTAAGGGAGCGCAATAGCAGATGAAAATTTTTAAGAAAATATTTCGTTGCATTAAAAAGGTTTTAAGGCTAAATTTATGAAACTTGGTATTTTACTTCTCGGTTAGATATAAAGAAAAATTTACTAGGGGATGAATGCTGCTATAGAAAAATCTCCACAAGAACGCAAAAGGCATGATTAAAGAAAACTTTGGACTCCCCCTACCAGTATCGCTTTCTGATCAGAAGCACATTCGGAAAAGACCATGCTAATATGGCCTTGATTAGCGTGAAAAGCTGAGAATATGTTGCAATTAGTGAACAAAAAACATTAGATTAAATAGAAACAAAAAAAATTCCTGCAAGTCACACAGTCTACTCGAGCGAAGCAGCTGGCGTTAAGCTAATGTGACTATAAAATAAAAAGAAAGGGAATACAAGCAGGGCACACTAACATCTCTCAGTATATCTGTCTGTCGAAATTTATTTCCAAGTATTGGACATGTGTATATCTTGCACGCAAGTGGTCAGCATAAAGGCACAAAGGAGAAAACCTTCTGGAGTGATTGCTTCTCAAAGTAAGAGATCATTCGTGACTCACAGGCGGTGCTTGACGTCCTGTCATCCGCAACAAGAACATAGAGACTACTGAGGAGGCCCGTCACTCTCTCTGAAGTGCTAAGATTTACGCATGCTCTGTGTAGCGTTCCAGACCTCTCTGTTTCACAGTTGAAAGCAGAGAGAACGAGGGAGAATGCGAGTCGTAGACATAACGTGAGTGTAAGAAATTATCGTTGCTCAGCCTGTAATCGAAATTATGTTAGAGAATGTGGTACACAGGAGATGTAAATGAAAAATTTTCGGCATTCGTTATAAATATAATAATGACACATGCAGATTTGAATACTTACTTTACATGATTACACATTTTCGACAAAATACAATGGTACTCAAAGAGCATTCTAGATGTGTTTCTAAAGGATGAATTTCCTTATTCAATTTAAAATAACTGCATTAAAGAATAGAATAATGTGTTGACATTATCGAGTGCGATATTTTCTTCGCACCAGTTCCACTGCGTCTTAGACCTGCTTCACAAAAAGCATGTAATTGATGAGGTAAGATTAATAATGATCTCTGCATGTGCGCCCCTCAAATGCATAATCGCTGTTCGATATGCAATAATTGCTCTGATCGAACCAGACAGTAGGAAGCAATGTCATGATGAGCTGCCTGCTATCAGACAAAATATCAAGTTACATTGTTTAATCAGGTTTAAAAAAACGATCGAAAACATTTAATTATTCCCTTCCCGTGACAGCCCAAGCTGTATGATATTCTCTTCAGAATCGACGACTCAAACTGAAAATAATTGTGTCTGCTGAGGCCTACTGGCAGCAACAACCCGTCAGACGTAGAATGCTGAGTTGATTCCCGAAATGCAAGGATGCAGCTCTCTTCCGCATCTGTAAACCAAGTCTGTGTCATGAACAAGTGCCTTAGTCTCCGCCACATGACCAAGTTTTTTCTCCTCCGGAGTTTATCACAGAACGTTCACACAAATGTTCCTCCACCAATGGGAAGACATGGCCAACGATTAACCAATGCAATTTTAAGGGACATCGGTCCAGCATCCTGCCTGTCCGACAATTTTGAGAACTGGAGGTCTATTCTTCCAACTAGCAGATATTTTTTTTAACTATGCCAATGAGCTGCCATCCCACAATGTGATAGAGGGAATCTGTTGTCCATAGAGGACTGGTGTCTGGATGACGGACGTCTCCCCTTCCTCACCCCCTCCACTCCCCCCCCCCCCCCCATGAGAAAGAAGCAGCTTTAACAATTACTGCCACATAGCTCTCCCATGTGATAGCAGCGAGATGATTACCTTTCTCTCAAAATTGGCTCCCACGAATTTTCTCGGAAGACCGGACGGCGGACGGCGGAAAATGTACAACCAGGCTGATCTTTGAGCAGAGATACCGGATCGTAAGAAAATTTAATTTGTATTGCCCGGATGCACAACATTGTTTCCTAAACAGAGTTTTTTGAAAAAGACTCTAGACGCACAGGGTGAGGACTGCAGTTCTAAAGACACACATGCGTCCTTCTGTCACCGAAATGGACACTGTAGCATGGCTGCCAAATACTATGTGCCATGTCCTCTGGCCAGACGTCCTTTTGTTTTTCAGTCATGAGTCCTTTGATTGGTTTGATTCGGCCCATCACGAATTCCTCTCCTGTGCCAACCTCTTCATCTCAGAATAGCACTACGTCCTCAATTTTTTGCCAGATGTATTCCAATCTGTCTTCTTCGTCAGTTTTTACTCTCTACAATGCCCTCTAGCACCAAGGAAGTTATTTCCTGATGTCTTAACAGATGTCCTATTATCCCGTCCTTTCTTCTCGTCAGTGTTTTCCACTTGTTCCATTCTTCTCTTATGTTGGGCAGAACCTCCTCATTCCTTACCTTATCATTCAACCATATTTTCAACATTCTTGCCGGCCGCTACGGTCGCAGGTTCGAATCCTGCTTCGGGCATGGATGTGCGTGATGTCCTTACCTTAGTTAGGTTTAAGTAGTTCTAAGTTCTAGGGAACTGACCTCAGCTGTTAAATCCCATAGTGGTCAGAACCATTTGAACCATTTTTAAACATTCTTCTGTAGCACCACATCTCATATGCTTCAAATCTCTTCTTTTCCGGTTTTCCCACAGTCCATGTTTCTCTAACATACAATGCTATGCTCTAAACGTACTTTCTCAGAAATTTCTTCCTCGAACTAAGCCCTATGTTTGATACTAGTAGATTTTTCTTGGCTAGGAGTGTTTTTTTGCCATTGCTAGTCTGCTTTTATTGTCCTTGCTTCGTCCGTCATTGGTTATTTTACTGCATGGGTAGCAGAATTCCTTAACTTCATCTACTTCTTGACTGTCAATCCTGATGTTAAGTTTCTCGCTGTGCTGGTTTCTGCTACTTCTCATTACTCTCTTCTTTCTTCACTTACTCTCAATCTATATTCTATACGCATTAGACTGTTCATTCCATTCAGCAGATCCTGTATTTCTTCTTCACTTTCGCAGAGGATAGGAATGTCATCAGCTTTATACTCATTTTTCATACGAGCACTTCGTTCTTGCTCTTCCACTCTTACTTTTCCCTCTCGGCTTTTGTACATGTCTCTTCCTATAGTTTACCCCTGTTTTACTCAGAATTTCGAACATCTTTCACTGTTTTACACTGTCGAATGCTTTTTCCAGGTTCTTCCTTAGAAGTCGCCCAGTCCCCAAATGTATGCTCCGGTCACCTGCAGTGTCTTTCCACACCATTTCTAGATGGCTCATCCATTCCTCTGCGGAGTTCTGTAACGCATTAAATGTGCAGCTAAAGAGACGAATGGAAAAAGTGAAATGAGTTGGTTGTTAGCGGTACACTCTTCAGAGTCACTGCCATTATCCATGACGTCAAGATCCAGATATCTACAAATCTGTAGAATCATTATACGGATTTCTGTAAATGGATGTGATAGCAATGAAATACGAAACGTTTCAGCCCAATAATAGGCTGACGTCTTTCAGAATGTTGGTGGCCAGTACCCACTATCAGAAAAAAGCCTGAAGAATATCGACTGCATTCGCAACAACCTGCAGGTGCTCACTTGAGCTCTCTGCTATGGTGTGAACGAAAAATAAATCTATGAAACAAAGAAACATGCAACATTACTTAACATGTACACTGTCTGGGACCAAACCAAATACAAAAAAGATTTCTTTTGTCAAAAAGCATGTGAATTTTGTTTGTTTCACCGGCCAAAACTATTACTTTTTTCTGGTTCTTTTAAAAAGGTTTGTGTGGCGTAATGGCTGACATGTCACCCCGTGCACAGATAATGCTCTCAGAAAGGTTGGGAACTAATGTAGTAGATATTCATGTACAGACAGAGGAAGCAATCTAGTAGTAGCAATCAAATATGTGTGCTCGGGCAAGTTAACAGATGTCAGTTACATGGCATGTTTCAAAAATGAACTGGAGGTGACGGTAGACGGGCGTCTGAGTAGTCCATGGAGCAGTGCCGCCGTAGCACTGCCGGCGAGAGTATTGTCTGTGAAAGGCAGCACAGAAGTTCTGACCTCCTGCGACTTAAAGTTTTAATCTCTCAGGAAGTTTCCAAACAGCGCACGCTCCGCCGCTGCGCGAAAGATTCTGAAAACATCTTCTAATTTCTTAAAATCGAAAGCAGCTCTCGGGAAACGTCCAGAAAGTTAAAGCTGTTACACACTTGATAGCAATGAGAAAGTACTAAAAGAAAAACTTCGTGCGTTTTAAGCGAAATCTGCGCTTGACGCTTATAGATACTTAAATCGCATAATGTAAGTAAAATACGTGCAACAAAAGCACAGAGAGCTCTCTTGCCGTTTAAAAACATTTTTTGTTATTGTGGTCCTCAATCGGAAGACTAGTTTAATGCAGTTCTCGACTCTAGTCCATACTATACAAGGCTCTTCAGCTCTGCGTACCTTCTGAAAACAGCATCTACTAGGGTCTACTTAATGTAGTCAAGTCTCCTTCTACAGTTGTGACCTCCAGCACCCCTCGCCCGTCTACTTCAGTAAGGAAACTGTTCCTTGGAACTTCAGCATGTCTTTTAGCCAAGTTGTGCCAGAAATTTCCTCTGCATCTGCATCCTCGTAGATACTCCGCAAAGCACCGTACGGTGCGGGCCGGAGGGTGACCTGTACGACTACTAGTCATTTTCTATTCCACTCGCAAACAGAGCGAGGGAAAAACGGCTATCTATATGCCTCCGGATGAGCTCTGTTTTCTCGTATCTTATCTTCGTGGTCTTACGCGCATTGTATATTGGTGGTAGTAGAATCGTGTAGCAGTCAGCTTCAAATGCCAATTCTTTAAATTTTCTCTATAGTGTTTCTCGAAAATAGCGTGGCCTTCCCTCCAGGGATTCCCATTTGAGTTCCCGAAGCACCACCGTAACACTTGTGTGTTGTTCACACCTACCGGTAACTAATCTAGCAGCCCGTCTCTGAATTGCTTCGATGTCTTCCTTCAGTCCAACCTGGTACGGATACCAAACACTCTCGCAATACTACAGAACAGGTCTCACCAGCGTCCTGCATGTGGTCTCCTTCACGGGTGAATCACTCTTTCCTAAAATTCTTCCAATAAACCCAACTCCATCATTCGCCTTCCGTATCACAGTTCTCAAATGTTCGTTCCACTCCTTGTCGCTTTGCAATGTTGCGCCCAGATGTTCAAACGACTTCACTGTCTCAAGCAGGGCACTAGTACTACTGTATCCGAACATTATAGGATTGTTCTTCATCATCATCAGTTTTCTGCTATATAAGCAGGTCCTTTGCCTCTCCATTTTCTGGTATCCATTGCTTCCTTCTTAAGGCTGCTTATTGTTGTACCGTCCATCACATCATCCAGTATCTGAAACCTCTTCCTTCCTCACTTCCTTTTCCCTTCTACATAACCTTCTAAAACTATTTTTATCAGTCCATCATTCTTTATTAAAATATGCCCAATGCAATTTCTTTTTCTTCTTTTTATTACATCTAGTAACTGTCTTTTCTCTCCCACTCTTCTCAGTAGCTCTTCATTTTTTACTCTGTCCATTCAACTTATTCTTTCCATCCTCAGCCATGTCCACATCTCAAAAGCCTCCAGCCTTTCTCTGTCTTTCTTCCTCAAAGTCCATGTTTCAGTGCCATACAGAAGAACACTCCTTACAAGACATTTTATGAGTCTCTTCCTGAGTTCTCTGTCCAGACCGCTGCAGAAAACTCTTCTTTTCTTATAAAACGCCCATTTTGCCATTGCTATCCTTGTTTTAATTTCTGCGGTGCACTTCCAGTCGGTGTCTATCCTGCTTCCAAGATACTTAAAATTTAGTACCTGTTCTAATATTTCTCCATTCAGCATAATTTTTATTTATTTGCTCCTAGTGCCAATACTTTTGTTTTATTTGTGTTAATTTTCATTCCATAATTTTTTCCGTTACCTTCAATGATGTCCACCAAATACTGTAATTCTTTTTCCCCTGTGGCTAGAAGGACCATGTCGTCAGCAAATCTCAAACACCCTGCTCTTCTTCCTCCTATTCCTACTCCTTTGTTCTTCATACTCATCTGCATTAACTCACTTCCGCAGCTCGTGGTCTAGTGGCTAGCGTTGCTGCCTCTGGGTCAGGGGTTTCTAGGTTCGATTCCCGGCCGGGTTGGGGATTCTCTCTGCCCGGGAACTGGGGGTTTGTATTGTCCTCATCATTTCATCATCATCATTCGTGACAGTGGCTAGACTGGCCTGTGTAAAAATTGGTGAAAAAATTAAGACTTTGTACGGGCGCTGATGACCTAGCAGATGAGCGCCCCACAATCCAGACATCATCATTACATTAACTTACATTTTTCCACATTTAGAGCTAGCTGCCATTCATCACACCTACTGCGAATTTTGTCTAAGTTTTCTTGTATCTTCCTACAGTCTGTCAACTTTGACACATTACCCTACACCACAGAATCATCAGCATACAACCGCAGATTGCTGCCTATCCTGTCAGCCGAATCATTTGTGTATATAGAGAACAATAGCAGTCATATCACATTTCTTTGGGGCATTGTTGTCGATATCCTTGTCTGTGATGAACACTCGTCGCCGAGGGTAACATACTGGTTTCTATTGCTTAAGAAGTCTTCGGGCCACTCACATACCTGTGAACTTATTCCATATCCTCGTACCTCCGTTAACAGCCTGCAATGGAGCACCGTGTCACATGTTTTCCGCAAATCTAGAAATATGGATTCTGCCTGTTGCCTTTCATCCACAGTTCGCAGCACATCATGTGAAAAAAAGGCAAGCTGAGCTTCGTACGAGTGATGCTTTCTGAAACCATACTTCTCAGTCTCAAGAAAGTTAAATACATTCGAAACGAGAATACTTTGAAGGATTCTGCAGGAAACCAAAGTTGGTGATATTGCTCTGTAATTTTTCGGGTCCCTTTTTTTACCCTTCTTCTATACGGTAGTCACCTGCTCTTTTTTCCAGTCACTTGGGACTTTGTGCTGGGCGTGAGATTCATGATAAATACAGGCTAGATAAGGGGCCATTGCCGTACTCTTTGTAAAACCGAATTAGGATTCCATGCGGAACCGGTGATTTGTTTGACTGCAAATCTTTCACATGTTTCTCTAAGCTAGGGACGCTTATTACAATGTCGTCCATACGGGAGTTTGTCAGATGGTCAAATGACGGAACCTTTGCACGATACTCATGCGTGAACGATTTCTTGAACGTGAAATTTAAAACTTCGGCTTTCGTTCCGCTATCTTCAACTGCCGCACCAGACAACAAGGGACTGAATGGAAACCTTATACCCAGAACTCGATTAGTCAGTCTTTATTGATGTCCACCCTACAAATCAAATATTCACCATTCTTATGCAAATAAAAAACTTTCGAATACTTCTATTCTGCTCTAGACTGCACTGTTTATTATGGACATTTCACTTCCATATAAGGCTACACTCTAAAGGGATGCTTTCGAAATCGACTTTCTAAAACTTAAATTTATATACGGTAGTAACAGTTCTCTGTTTCTAAAAAAAAAATCTTCTTGCTATTCACTGGCTGCAGTCCATATCCTCTTTACCTTTGCCTGCGTCAATTATTTGGTACGCAAATAGCGAAACTCATGTACTAACCGAATCCCCTCGGCATCAACTGACCTGACTACATTCATTTACCCTTTTATTACTTTTGTTGCTGTTCATCTCATAAACATTTTTCACATTATCAATTCAGGTCAGCTTGCTGCATCTCTCAAGTCCTATGCCGTCTTTGATAGTATTTGCTTTTGTTTCCTCCTCCGCTACTGGATGCTTTACTTTTTTTGACAGGCAGTGTAGCTGTAGACTATAGGCTAATACATCCAAATAATATCACAGTGTAGGGTAATCGGAGTATCTTTCTAGCATGGAGTTTTGGTAAGATACGCTTCTGCGCGAATTGTTATATCGCTGCCGTCCTTTGTTTTCGGCAACATTTTACATTTTAGGAAATTCGCGCTTATGATATTTTTCCCGCCATCGAATTTCAAGTAAAAAAAGACGTATCTGACTTTCAGTACTACGTACTGGCATATTGTGTATGAAATTATTGAATTTAATTGCATAAATGTAATTAACGCATTCTATGGAATATTAACAGGACCATAAAATTTGAATATGCAACCATTGGCTGGACTGATGTGGTTTATTCCATTATCGAAAGATAATAGAAGTTTTTAATGTCCTCTCTTTCTGTTCATCGTAAGTGTGACGTCGACTGTTACGGAACTGTTGCCGGCTCACGGTGAAACGTAGAGAGCTTGCGACTTCTGACTTTGAGCCTTTTCTTCTACTAAATTTTCAAAATTAAATAATCCGTGCTAAACACTACCCAGTAACATTATTACGCAGTGCACATCTGTTAGATATTTTTCCAGTCAAGCCCATAAGGCAAGTTTAAAGGCAGTTTAAAAACAGAAGCCGAGAGAAGATGAGAGATCACCCTTCGATTCTTATTGAGCTTATTTACGTACCTACCATAATTATAATGAATTGCTTATGTTTCCCAACAAGTAAAACTTAAAAATGCATAAATAAAAGACAATAAAATTTAGCATTCTGCTGTAGGTAGTAGGTACGAGGGCTGTTCAATAAGGAAAGAGCATAATTTTTTTTTGACAACATACCTTTACTCATCAAAATTTTGATGGTCCTTCTCAAATTAGTCCCCCATGAATGCGGTGCACTTGTCCCAGCGTTTCTGCCAGTCTTCAAATACATGCTGGAAACCGTTTTTCGAGAGGTCCATAAAATTGCCTCCGCAGCCTTCACCACTGCTTCCGATGATTGATAATGCCTTCCACGGAGACGTTTCTTCATGTTAGGGAATAGAAAAAAGTCACATGTAGTTAAATCCAGACTACAGGAAGGGTGAGGGATGCACTTCACGTGGAGTTTTGCAAGATATTCAGAAACGACATTGGCAATATGTGGCCGCGCGTTGTTGTGGTGCAGCACCCAGCCTGCTCCACGAAAATGAGGTCTTTTGTGCCTGATATGGACTTGTAATGTTTTCAGGACATCCCTGTAGTATTGTCCAGTTACTGATGTGTGTGCAGTTACAACTTGCTGATAAATCATTCAATGATCAAAGAATGAGATGACCATAATTTTCCCAGCAGAAGCTACCACTTTTGCCTTTTTGGGAGTTGGTGGTGAAAGATTTCCACACGGAGCTCTGCCGGTTGCTTTCAGGTCAAAATGATGTAGCCCAGTTTCATCAGCAGTAATTACATTTGAAAGAACCTTCGGATCTTCCTCTGTCATCAACTTTGACAGCATGCAGATTTGCAGGCGAATGTCCTTTTGTTCGGGAATCAACAGTCTTGGAACCCATCGCTCACAAACACGTGTCATTTGGAATTTTTCTGTCACCAACGTGTAGGTGGCAGCCAATGAAATGTTCAGTATGTCAGAAAGCGATCTTAAGGTAATTCGTCGATCCTCTCTCACAATGACAGTAGCAGTGTTGATGTTTTCTTCCGTAAGAGCAGTAACTGGAGCACCGGGTCTCTCCTCTCATTTTAAACCACCTTCGAGCTGTGCTGTAGGGACGAACACTCTCCATAAGTCTCCCGTAACATTGTATAAGTCTCAGTTGAAGATTCGTTGAGACGAAAGCAGAATTTCGAAGCCGCGTATTGTCCCTCGCGTGTTAACTCCATTACAGCGGCAGGCGATACTGAACGTGTATGACCTTGCCTGCCTCTCACAGGCGGGAACCTGGAGTCGCGGCAATAACACTACTATGGCGTGTTTGTTGCGCATTAAGCTAACAGAATATCATAAGATAAAATTTTAGCGCTAGAAATTATGACCACAAAGAATTCTGATCATTCTTTACAGAACAGCCCTCATATAAATAACAGAACGCCAAAGGCAACTACGACAATGGGATGGCTAAGGAAAGGCATTTTCGTGGCCAGCATATTCACTACAATGTATCCTTGGATTTTAATCTATCGGGAAACCTTAAAAAAAACTAGTTTACTAGGTGGAAATGACGTATGCGTAGACGTTTTATGGGCGTGATAGGAAGAACTTGCAAAAGTCTTTGAATCATTAGAGGGTCTTTGAAATGTGCAGCAGTCTATTATTCGGCGCGTACGTGTGTCTGTTGAAGATGCAAAGTAGGAAAATCTACTGAGAGCGCATTAAATGTGCAGAACAGGTTTTTTGTCGCCAACATCCATTGATTACAAATGTTACGTGACTACGATGTAGGGAAAGGTTTGTTCGTAAGCACCACAGTCTAATACAACCAGTCGCGACATTCTCTGGTGCGAAAATTGTTACTGTTTGACAGATGGGAGTGACACTAGCGCTCCAAGCGGTGAGAAAGCAGACAGCTGCCTGCATCGTAAAGACAATGTTTCTTTTAATTATTTTTCTACGTATTTAACGAAATAATTTTTATACTTTGCCTTCCATAAATAGTAAATTAACAAGAGACATAAATTACCATGAAAGAAATGTAAAAACAGCCAAATCTCACTGATTCAATGACATAAACTACAACTTACGAAGAAATGCATTCGAATATCCGTATAACTGGAGCGTACTCCAGTGAAAGCAAGAGAATATAAACCCATATTTCTGTTGTCTGTTCTGTTTAAGATACGTACTTCCCTTGATACGTAAAAAAATTTTATGGAGTCTAATGGTTCGCCCATCTTCATACACGTAGGGAAGATGTGACAGTAATTTTAAACACCATGTAGGCTGAGAAGCAGCGTAACTGTTACTCTGTGTTGCAATAACTTTTTCCAGCCAACTGCGTTTTCTCATCCTTTACCGCCGCAATAAAACTGAACTTTCTGTGGAAAACCCGTGCACAAGTAAGACATTGTTTACATGTAGACAGAGCGTCAGGACAACAGTAAACAGTGTGCAGCGACTTACATGCAGCTAAGGAATCATACTGGCAGTTTTTCTTTCTTGATTTTTGACGTTTGAAATAACTAGAATCCCACTTTTCCGGGAAAATTTTTTGCTGTTTTTAAATGCATCCTATTCATTTTGTTGTAAAATTATTTGTTGTTGTCTTCAATCTGAAGACTATTTTCATGCAGCTCTCCATGCTACTCTATCCTGTGAAAGCTTCTTCATCTCTGAATAAATAATACAACCAATTTCCTTTCGAACCTGCTTACTGTATTAATTTCTTGGTCTCCCTCTACAACTTTTACCCCTAACCCTTTCCTCCAACACTGAATTATGAACCCTTGATGTCTCAAAATGTGTCCCATCTACCGATCCCTTCCTTTAGTCAGTTTGCGTGGCAACTGTCTTCTCTTGGCACTTCTATTCTTTAACATCCTCATTAGTTACATGATCTTCCCATCAAATCTTCAGCATTCATCTTTAGCACAACATTTCAAAAGCTTCTATTCTCTTCTTGTTAGAACTTTTCGTCTTCCACATTTCACTTCCATACATCGCTACACTCAAAAGAAATACTTTCGATGTTAACAAATTTTATTTTCTTCAGAAATATTTTTCTTACAAATCGGCAGTCTAAATTTTACATCCCCTCTGATTCGGCCACCATCAGTTATTTTGCTGCCAAAATAGGAAAACTCATCAACTACTTTCCGTGTCTTGTTTACTAATCTAATTTTCACAGCATCGCCTTATTTAATTCGAACACGTTCCTATTCTTTTCTTGCTTTTATTAATGTACATCTTATATCCTCCGGACGACACACTGTTCATTTCATTCAACTCCTCTTCCAAGTCCTTTTGCTGTCACTGACAACTCAAAATTTTTATTTCGTCTAACTGAACTTTAATTCCTTCTCCAAATATTTCTTGGTTTCCTTTGTTGCTTGCTCAATGTACACTATGAATAAAATTGTGCATAGGCTACAACCCTGTCTCACTTCCTTTTCAACCACTGCTTCCCTTTCACACCCCTCCACTCTCATAGCTGTCCTCTGGTTTATGCGCAAGTTGTAAATCGCCTTTGCTCCCTGTATTTTATCTCTGCTACCTTGGGAATTACAAAGAGGATATTCCCGCCAACGATGCCAAAAGCTTTCTCTAAGGCTACAAATACTATAAACATAGACTTGCCTTTCCTTGAAAATTCTTCTGGAAGGAATTCGTGTTAGTATTTTCCATGCACGACCTATTAGACTTATGGTACAGTAATATTCACACCTGTCAGCACGTGCTTTCTTTAGAACCGGAATTATTACGCGTTACTTGAAGTCTGAGGATATTTCGCTTGTCTCATAATCTTGCACTCAAGGTGGAATACTTTTGACATGGCTGGCTCTACCAAGGATATCAGTAACTCTGACGGAATGTCGTCTACTCCAAGGCCCTTCTTTCGGCTTAGTTCTTTCAGTGGTCTGTCAAATTCTTCTCGCAGTATCATATATCTCTCACCTAATCTTCCTCTACGTCCTCTTAGCTTTCTATAAATCTCCTCCAAGTTCATTTCCTTTGTATAGGCCCTCTACAGACTCCTCCTCGTTTCACCTTCCCTTCTTTGCTCAGGGACTGGTTTTCCATCTTAGTTCTTGATTCATACATTGATTCTCTTTTCTCTAAAAGTCTCTCTAACTCTCCCATAGGCGGTATCTATCTTTCCACTAGTGATATATTCTTATACGTCCTTCCATTTCTCCTCTATCTATTCGTGCTACATTTTGTAATTTCTTTATCCAGTAAGTTGGGGCGTATAGGGTTGTACGACGAATTATGGTAATATTATTAGTCACAAATGGACGACTATTAGACAAAAATGATGTATGTTATTCTTCTGTGTTGTGTTGTGTTAATTAGTGAACAGCCGCTCCATTTGCTAATAAGAACTTTAAGTCGATGATCCATTTTGCCCTTTACATCAGGCCATTTGAAAGCGAATGATAATTTAATCATGACATTACTTCCCAGGAACCCAGTTTTGCGATCCACTTTAAAATGGCCTTAAAAACGCCGAAATCGAACGTCAACTTAATAAAGTTGTTATTAGCAATTGGAACGGCTTTCATTTACTGAACATACTACTTCGGAATCAGCATTTTACGAACGTTGAGAAACTTATGACCTCTGCTTGCTTCACAAGGAC